>NW_011906134.1:0-2275 GCF_000151845.1 Pteropus vampyrus
AGAGATGATGTCTGCGCGGATTATGATGTCTCTGTACCTGTTCGGTTCTCAAAGTGGCAGTATCGCCACTATGAACGGTTAGTATTTAAACACAGGTCTTCGAGGTCCCCAGCTCTATGGCAGGTGGACTTTGTACCTTGAGCGAAGACTTCCCTCAGAGCTGGAACCCGGATGTGACGGGGACATCACTGCTCTAGGAGCGCTTTGACCGATGGGAGGCAGAGGACAGGTGGATAAGTCACCTTGCATTGCTCTCTGTAATGGACACCCCGGTGGGCACGGTTTGTCCATACAATCTGTCCGGTGACATCTCACCTGTCCGAGAGGGTTCACCTGTCAGGTTCCGGTCAGGGATGTTGGAGTTTGTCGCGAAGCAGGGCCAGGGCGGTCACGTGCCACCTCGTATTTGCTGTCCACCCTACATCCATCTCCTCTTCCTTCACTCACCTGCCCTGGAAATTCACCTTTCAGTAAAATATGGCTCAACTGCTTTCTAGGCAATCTACGTTTAGATGAGACCCCCACGCCCATCCCGCCCAGTGCCGAGAGTCGTCGTCAGTATTGGGGTGAATGTGTCAACAGGAAAGGAAGGTCCGTGGTTTCGTGAGGCAGACACCTCACGGGGCCGACTACAGACTTCCTTAAGTTGTTGCCGACTGGGACTTATTACGGCTAATGCAAAGGGGCGACTGGTTTTAAATGGCTGGAGAGAAATGAAGAGACAAAGAGGGAGTCGGCTTTCTAGCGCTTTGCCGACGGATTTCGCGTCGAGTAGTAGCGCGCCGCCAGAGCTGATGGATGGCGCTGGGGAAACCACTCGGGGCGCGGGAGCCGCAACCTCAGGGAGGGGGCGCTCGCCTCAGGGCGGCGAGGCCAGACCCCAGGACAATATTTCTTCCCCGAACAGGCCTATAGGCAATATTTTTGAGCTAATTCAGAGGCTGTGTAGAAAGTGACAATGGCACACTCTCCGCCCCTTCTCCAGCTCCTCCGACACGCACACAAGTGTGTGCACACGTGCACACGCGCACACGATGTCAGGTACTTATCCAGCTTTGCAACGGCCCCAGCAACACCTCACAGCGCTGCAGGTGTTCACGGCAGCAATCTCTGCAGACAGAGCTGCCAGGAGAGGCAGTTCGCCCGTGGGATGAAACCCAGAATTGCGGGGTCGCCTCGGCTCGTTGGGAGCAGAAGGGCTTGAGTCACCGAGGCTTCTATCTGTGGGCACAGGGCGGAGCCGCCTGATGGCCCTAAGCAGCCAGGCCAGCTTCTCACCCATAAATGACACACCCCAGCATTCTGAGGCCTTCCCCCCGCATGTGTCACTCAACATCAGCACCCTCAGTTACAGAAGTTTGTGTCCGTGGATGCTTGGCGTTGGGGTGGAGAGGCAGAAAATGCAGTAGCCCCTCCACTGATGACAAAAACGTGGCTCGTAATGCGAGCCTGGAGGGACTTCCAGATCCTGCCCAGTAGCACCTCTTGTGACGTCGGCGGTCAGAGGCACGCCGAAACCAGGCGGCGAGCTCTCCGAAGCACCTCCTGCTTTACCGGTTGGCGTAACTTTGCCAATGCAACAAATCACGGGGTAGAAATGCCTCTCCGGTGAGGTCCGACCCTGTCGGCTGACGTGAAATTGGAAGAAACTGCTCACGTTAGAAATAATCACTGCTGATGATGACTACAGTGAAGCATTGAAGAATCTGCATAACTCCAGGACCCTTTGCGAGCTTGAAAATCGGCTCATATTTTTCCCTTCGCAGATGTTACAATAATGGTGTCAACACTTTTATTTCTTTGTCCATAAGCTGGGAATTACGGCTGCTTCATAAATCGCCGACGCGCCCGGAAGATGGACGCCCAGCTGCCGAGCACATGCGCTCAGGCTCCGGCCCCGGCCTCATGTTTCACGATGACCTCAGCTTCCTGTGCAGAATGGGACCCGATGCGGGAAGTACTTGTAAAACTGTTTCTGAAGAGTGAAGTTATGAAGAGGTGCTGCGGTGTCGAACATCTGCTCCATCCATTACCCGCGAATAGGAGCCAGAGCCGGCACAGCCGGGGCAAGAAGCACCAATAAATTAAACCTGCCCTGCGTGCGCGCTCCGAGCCTGTGCCGACTGGAGCCATAAGAGGAAGAAAGGAGGCTAAACAAGAGAAGAGGTTTTTGTTTTTTTTTTTCCCTCGGCTCACTTTACCAGAACTGGTTTGGGCAGTAATAATTAGAATTTGCTTTTCCTTTCCTTTCCTTTCTTTTCCTTCCTTCCTTCCT
>NW_011906135.1:0-1970 GCF_000151845.1 Pteropus vampyrus
CGTCAACATTGGTTCATTCATTGTGGCAAACGGACCACACTTCGGGCATTAACGAAGAGGAAACTGGGTGAGGGGTTAATATGGGAACCTTCTGAACTGTCGTCTCGATTTTTCTGTAAATCTAAAACTGTTCTCAAAAAAATAAAATCTCTCTTAAAAAATTTAAAAGTGGTTCAATTCAATTTTGAGGAAATTGTTCTACGTATATGCTCAGAGAAGTTCGCAAAGATGTGTCACAGGAGTGTTCATTGCATGACACTATATGGACAGGCACCCTGGAATACTGTATAGCATTAAAAAAAACGCAATGCGGCCAAAAGGACTGAACCCCCAGTTGCCAGAAGACCCTACTTCTGCTAAATGAAGTTATATATGCACATGTTTATCTAGACCTAGAAAATTTCTAGAAAAAGAAACAAAACTGTTCATTGTGGTTACCTCTGGGATATGAGATAAAGTGGATTCATTTTTAACATTTCAGCTTACACGTGTCTTTATTATTTGGATGGTTTTTGCAGGAAACCAATATTTTTAAGTATTTAAATATTAATTTGTATATTTTGTTATGAAATACGTCGGATTTGCCAAAAAGAGATGGGGAACAATATCACCCAGGGCAGAAATGAAAGATGCAAATTACTTCTATAACCAAAAAAGAAAGAAAAAACAAAGCCTTATGTTTCTTTTCTAAATACCACCTTGAGAAAGTTTCGGTTTCTCCCTAGAGAGCTTGCAAGCCCAGTGCCTGGAAATCACGGTTGTACCTACAGGTGAAGTCAACTGATCTATCACGGCCACTGCTCAGATGTTAGGTTTCTCAAACCTGGTTGGGGCTGGAAGTGACATTTACAGCTGAATTGATTTCTTGCTGCATGAAATTAATATTCTTGAAAATGGTGAGCTTACCTCGCCGTGTATAAGCACAGGACGGACTGTTCGCCGCCGTGCCAAACAGGCCAAAATATCGAAAGATCACTTTCGTCAGGCTGCTTCGGTGACAAAAACGAACTTCTGAGATTTGAAAACATTTGGGGTCCCTCTCCAGGGATGACCTGTGAAATCTCTCATCAGAGGAAGCAAAGTAACCCAACCAATGACCCTTCCTGTGAAATAAGATTGGTTTGTCAACCGCAGAGGTAAAAACGGCTTTAATACCCCTCGTTATTATTTGAAATAATGGTGCAAAACAGAACTGTTTTAAGTGAGAGACACAAAATGCAAAGCGAACATTTAAGAAACTCTCTTCCTTTGAAGAGTGAGATTTCAGGGACACTGAAAGCGGGCTGTGAAGACTCGAACCCCTGTTTCATGGCGTAGGGTCCAACAGATCTTACTTCTTGTGGGTCTGCTCAGTATATAAACTTGGGGTGTAGAGAGGTTTTTCATTGTTTTTTCGGTGACCATTTCGGTCTTTGTTCAACAAAGTCTTTCCTGAGGTTGTCGGCAGCGGCTAAAATGACTCCCCATCGGTTTTCTTCCTTTCGGTGTAGTTGAAAAACGAAAACAAAGAATCTTCATCCACAAGTATCCTTTTAACCTTAACTCAAAAGAGAAAAAGTATTTTATCTCCTGTCCTGTCCACCAACAACTTAAAGACCTCGCGTCTCTGTCCCGTTTCCACGCCAACGCGGCGATGCGGTCGCGGGCGCAGGGCGCGCACGCTCCTGCCGCCCGTGCACTTCAACACCGACTCGCTTGGGTTTTCCCCTGTGGCTTCATGCATAGTCTTCATTTCTCGTTTTACTTGGCTGGAAAACAGACCACAGGTCAGATCCACCACGATCTACTTAACCCTTCATTGAAATTATAACGATGGTCACCTACCCATCCTTCCCTCCGAGGACCACTCTGCAGGCGCTGCCTTAGTCACCTGTCTCTGGGACCTCGGAGCAGCTTAGCTGAGCGGCTGTGGCTTGTGAGGCTGCAGTCACCCCAGGCGTGACTGGGGGAGGGGGAGGCTTTGCTAGGGC
>NW_011906136.1:0-2111 GCF_000151845.1 Pteropus vampyrus
CTTCTTTTATTGTGAAACATAACAAAATACAGAGACATGCATAAAACATGCGAATGGTTCAGTGGATAATTATAAAGTGAACGCTTTTGTCATTGCCACCCAGATGAAGAAATAGAATATTTCCAGGTACTCAAAAGATCAAAACTCATTTCTCCTCACTGGAGGTAACACTGCCTTAACTTCTGTGAGAAGGAAAGCATGAGCAGTTTTGTTTTTTTAAAAAAAATATTTGTTCTGTGCATGTCTCTTGACTGTACAATCCAAGCTCTTGATCTCTTTCATTTCAAAGTGGCTTCACAAGTTTTATTTATAATGAGAACTAACATTTGCGATGGTAAGGCCATACTCCCGGGAATAATTACTAAATGTGGTTTAAATTTACTTGCTTCCTTGTTTACCGATGTTGTCGTGGGACCTCTCTAAACATCCAAAGCTAGGGTTGGGGTCATTTCAGGATAATATGCTTTATCCCGGAAGTATCTACATGTTCTTCGAAATAAAGTAACTGGCAAATGTGTCCCAGAACTTAAGAAACTAGAAGAGGACACATGTATAAGATGACATACTTTTCTGAGGTATAATTTTGAGCCAATATCTTCTATCATATTCAGGCCTATGTGGCATTTTTATTTAATTCAAATTTTCTTTAATAATAAAGTATTTCAAATATGAAAAAAATGAAAAGACTATATAGCATGCACCCATATACTCAGTGATATGCAGCTGTCATACATGGTGCTATTATATAGCAAATTATAAAAATAAGTAGAAAAAAACAACTTCAAAATAGTGGTTATCCTTGTGATATTGTGTGTGTGTTAAATTGCATTTTATGCATTATCTGGAACTTACCTTTTTATTTCTCATATACTGGTTTTGAAATTTATCCATGTTATTAAAGATTTAGCTCCTCATTTAACATGTTGTAGCATAATTCTTTGTAGAAATGTACTAGAATTTACTTGTTCCTTCTCCTATTGCTGGACATTTAGGTTGTTTTGTTCAAACGTTCTATTGATGAAAATTTTCAAAGATACAGACAGATTCAAAGAGTCGTGCAGTGGAGAGCCATAGACCCTCCACCCAGATTTCATAATTAACAATTTGTTGTATTTGCTTTGTCCGTCCATCTATACCTCCATTCACGAAGCTGTCCATCCACCTTATTTTTATTATTTGATGCTTTGCAAAGGAAATTGCTGTGTTTTACTATTCAAAATGATGTTAGGAATGGAGAGCATGATAGTGGTTCCCAGGGGACAGGGACGGTGAAAGGAGCCAGGTGTGACTCTAAAGGGCGTCCTAAGAAAAATCTTCGTGGTGATGGACTAGTTCTCTCTCTTGATTGTGTTGGTGGCTTCTCGTGCCTACGCATCCAACAAAATGGCATGGAATTATACACACACCCACACGGTACCAATGTCAGTTTCCTGGTTCGATATTATACGGAAGCTGTGTAAGATGTACGCATTGGGAGAAACCGGATGATGGGTACGCAGGACCTTTTCGTACCATCTCTGCAACTCCGTGTTGCATCTGTCATTATATTACAAAATAAGAAGTTGAGGGGTAATAGGAATGGCAGAAATTCAGAGTGCACTTGAAGCCTCTGGGCGTGGTAGATAAGGCAGAGATGTCGTGATGGGGGCATGAGCAGGTGAAGAGCAGGGTCAGGAAGCCAGCGGTGGCAAAGCAGAGGAACGGGAGGCATCCGGGTGCTTGGGGTCAGCACTCAGTTGCGAAATTAAGCAACTCTCCTAGACTTCTTCTATTTCTCTAGAGAGATGTCTAAGGATGAGATCACTGGACCAAAGGGTGAGAGAGCATCTTCGACTTTACTACGTATTTTATTAAAACGAAGAGGCCATCCAATAGAAGTTAAACCGAAAATGCCATCATTTAAAACCTTAAAACCAAGATAGAATTGGATTTCAGAAATGTTAAAATGTAGGGGTGCAGGTGGTGGGTGGAAGTCAATGCAATGCAGCAGATACATGCAAATCCACTTTGCGAAGTGATTGTAAACAAGCAAACAAACAAACAAACTTTCATTCAATGGCCGTGTAAAATGCTCCACATCCCCACAAAGATTTTCATAATTTGGTAATATG
>NW_011906137.1:0-1351 GCF_000151845.1 Pteropus vampyrus
CTAGCAGCAAGCCGTACAGCTCTGGAAACACACATCATAAAAGGGCACCTTTCCTATGCACAGATGACCCCAGATTGAGAGAGACAGAGGCGGGGACAGAAGGAGAAAGGGAGGGGACACACGTGAATATCGCTGGAGGACCAAAGTCGATTAAAAAAACAACACGATTGTTTTCTGGGTTTAATGGAAAGCCTGGGAGGTAACTTCGAAAACAAAGTGTACATTGAAAGAGTGTAGGACATTTACATATGAGAACATCACATAGAAAGAAATTAGGGATTTTTCTTGTTATTGGCAGCCTACTGAATAAACCACCAATAAAATGAGAGTCTGCTTGCTCGTTTTTGTTGTCATCGTTGTTGTCGAATATAATCATAATAGGAGAGAGCCGAAAGAAAGGAAGACGAGGACCCGCCGAGGAAACGCATTTGGTGCACTGCAGTCGGTTCTTGTGAGTCCAAGTTTAGAGCGAGCGGCGTACACTGGAGCACGTCGTGGGGACACTGACTGCCAGCACGGGCGACGGCTCTCGAATCGATATTCTCCCGGTTTAAGAAGGTGAAGCCGTTTTATTTAAAGCAGTGAAGACTGAAGAACTTTCTCCAAACATAGGAAGAAGTCCTTCCTGAGCTCTAAGAAAGCTGTAGGAATGGAGAGGGATCTTTTGACACCCCCAGGGCACTGTTCCCCTAGTCATTTTTGCTGTGCATCAGCAGAACAGTTTGTCTTACAAGGAGGGCGTGGGTTTTGCCTTACTGGAAATAATAGTCACTATACGCATCACAATTCAGTTTCGCTTTTTTAAAACAGAACTCATTCTAAGAAGATGTGGTTGGAAAATACCACGTAATATGCCTCCAACGGGACTGAGCAGAGGTATCGCGCGGTCACCCTCTGCGTGTCAGTGTCTGGATTAACGACATCATTAGGAAGAGAAGGGAGACGCAAGGGGCTAGTCTCCGGGATGATCTGGCAAGATGGGGTGCCTGAAGGGGAAGGCCCTGCTTTGGTGAGGTGACATACGATTCAAGAAGCAAAGACAGGGTCTACTGGGACGCCACCCAGTTAGGTAAGAAGGTGCATCTCCCCATCCGGGTAGAACTCCTCCTACAAGCATGTGATTTGGAAGCTCTCTCGAGTTATTAGCTGCTGTTCATTCATTCATTCATTCATTCATTCATTTTTGTTCTATTTTATCAGGCCTGTGGTCTCCTTTGAGTGATAAAGCCGTTCCGTGAGGTTCTCAAGAGTATCTTATATTTACAGCATTTCGAGGCCACCGTCGTTGCTGGATCATCACACTGTTTGACTATTCCATCTTCCTCCACCTCGCAGGAGCCCGAGGGCTGCG
>NW_011906138.1:0-1373 GCF_000151845.1 Pteropus vampyrus
TTAAATGTAAATAAACCCAATGCTCAAGCTAAATACAAAGTTAGGCAGATTAGATCTAAATAGGATGATGATTGCAGGAACGCATTAAATATAAGGATGCAAATATCTTGAAAGTAAGATGAAGAAAAAAATAATTTATTTAAACCTAAAGTGGATTTTAGGCAATCAGTTTTACCAGATGCAAAGAGGGACGCTGTACACTGACTGAGGGAACAATTCAATAAAGATAAATACAATCCCAACTCGATACGTACTAATGACATAAAAGTATTTACAGCAAGAACTGAAATATTCAAAGGAGAAATGAAGATACCACAGTGGCATAATAATTTAATACACTTCAATCAGTGACTAAAGAATCAGCAGAACGAATGTTATTAGAGAGACAGAAAACCTAAATATAATTAACAAACTTGAACTAATTGACTCATATATTGTTACACCCGAGAAATCATAGATACTATTTTTTTCAGTCAACAATGACTATTTCCCAAAATGTGCTATATGTTGACCCCTAAAGCACCTCTCAATAAATACCAAAAGTTTAAAAATGTTTACAATCTATTTTTAGACTACAGTGCACTCGAGCTAGAATTCAGTAATAATAAGGTAACTAAGGAATCCCCAGTTTCCCAAAATTAAATAATATACTTCTAAATAATTCAGAGGTAAACTAGAAATCACAATAGAAGTACAAAAAGATTTAAAATGAACAACAATAAATTTTTTAGTAAAAATACATTATATCAAAACTTGTGTGGTATAGATAATACCATGTTTGATGAAATCTTAAAGACTTTAATGTGTATGTTAGGTCATTGATTGTTCAACTTTTAATTTGCTATCATATTTAAAGATAGCAAATTAAACCTAAAAAATCTAGGATAAATATTAAAAATAGAAGCAAGTATTAAAGAGATAAAAACTATGTTAACAGAAATACTATTTTTTGACAAAACTAACAAAACATTCAAATTCTAGAAAAAATGATAAAATTAAAATTAAAAATTGCAAAAATAAATAAATTCAGAAGAAATAATATATCATTTTATATAATACAAATAGTATAAAGCTAATAAGAATATTAGAACTAACTTAGGTAAATACATTTGAAAATTTGTGTACCAATTCTTCTTTCTAGGAAAAAACACAAAGCCATATAAAGAAATTATATGCCATATAAAGAAATTAAAAATCATATAAAGCCATATAAAGAAATTAAAGCCATATAAAGAAATTAAAAATCATAATGTCCTATAAGTGCTAAATAATTTAAATTTCTTAAGTAAATCTTTTCTCCAAATTCTAAGCCAAAATACTTTCATCAATATATTATTCACATGTAGGAAAACTCTTCTAAGACATAAAATCAC
>NW_011906139.1:0-1597 GCF_000151845.1 Pteropus vampyrus
AGAAAGCAAAAGTTTTCTACTATTCTGAAAAATGGCATGTAGCTCTTGCTGTAGTAATAGTTTAATGTTAGTTTCAACCGAATCAAATTGTTCACCATCTGTTCATGAAAAGATAAAACCCTTCTTTCTGTATAATAGATCAACAAGAATTTAAAGAAAAAGAAGTTGTCTCAAATTTTGGCATCAAATAGTTATGTTTATGTGACCAAAAATTGCCCACAGGGAACAAATAAAAGGAGATCAGTTAGTAGAACAAAGCAATATAAATTTCAAAATGCCTTTCTGAATCTCTCAAAAACATTTCATTTGGGTTTCATGGAAGGCTGTAAAGCAACAGTCAAAAACATATTTAATAGAGTCCGAGATAATTCAAGTAAATTTTACTATTTTAAGCCTCTAACATACAAAGTGCTATTATTATCTCTTTCAATATTTAAAATCATTTCAGGTGTTAATGACTTTTGTACTATGCACACAGGATGAAATTTTTGTGTAATATTTTATATACAATTAAGTAATCAATTTATATTTAGAAAGAGTCAAGATGCCTCTGTCCTCCTGTCTTCCCTAAACCCAATGAAACAGGAAAGTAAAAAGCAAAAACGATCTTTGATAAGCTTAAAATGCAGTCAGATCTCTGAACCTTTCTATGAAGAAGGGCTTCATAATGCCATAAATATTGGATGTGGGATAGCAAAGCTGAGAGGAGGATGCATTGATTAAATCTGGCAAAGGAAGCAGAAGCTTTACCAAACCTCCTCGAGGCAGAAAGATGAGCCAGGAACATGAGACATATGCCAGGTACTGATGTGCAAAAGAAGGAAAGAAAGAAAAGAATGAGAAGGGAGAAAAAGTTAGTGTCGAACAGCTATACAAACGATTTAGAGAAATAAACACTATGTAACTACTCAAAAATACCTGCAACATAGAGGCTTGCCACATGAAAGCCAGGAAGCCTTTCCCTGAACCCAAGGTAAATGAATCAGTTACATCCCAAACAGTACGCCATGAAACCTGATGGATAAACACACTCCATAAAATTATTTAAATAAAAAAATAAACATGGTCTCTATGAAATGAGAGTTCAAAGAGGATATACAATGATTCAAAATAAAGATGATAAAACAAAAGAATGATATTAAAAGTAAAAGGGTAGGAGCCACTGGCAGCAGGGATGGCAAATTCATTTTTGAAACTCCTCAAACGTCCTCAGAAAAACAGATAATACAACTGGAAGGCAAAAGACAATGCTCAGAGACTCCAAAAGAATTTATAACCTATTAGAATTAAATAAATTTAGCAAACTCACTGGATAAAAATCAATGTATCAAATCAATTTTGTTTCTAAATAAAAATTAGAAAATAAAAATCAATAAGTGATATAATTCAATATAATTCAAAACACTTCATATATCTAGACATTAATCTATATATAACATCATTACACCGCAAGCTACAAAACATTTCTCAAAGGAGTTAAAGAACATCTATGTAGAGGGATATACAAGTTTATGAATATCAAAACTCACTAGCAAAGACGTAAATTATCCTCAACTTGACTTACAGACTCTAATAAGTCCCAGCCAAAATCTCAGGA
>NW_011906140.1:0-1736 GCF_000151845.1 Pteropus vampyrus
TTCACAGCTGGTAGCCAGCACTGTGAGCGAGCATTTTGGAGACAGTTTCAGGCAGATCACTGCTGCCAACAAGAACTTGAGTGGATCTGGGGGATCTGTGGGCCAGTCTCAGATAGCAGTTGATTTTGCTGTGATCTGAGATCTGTGGGAATGCGCCAACAGTTACCTAAATGGCATCAGGACTGAGCCTGTATTGATCTAACGGCCGTTGTCTCCCTGAGACCTCGCCCCTCCCACAAATTGCCCCAGGTGGCCCACTGACAGTGAACAGCCACTGCCCTGCCCCTCCCACCTGGTCTCCCAATCCTCTCAGGCAACAAACTTTGGCTAGCACAGGTTGGGCACTGCACAGAAATCGGCTGCAGGCAGACCCCTGCTACCTACGAGAGTTATAATATTGCACCCAGGGAGTACAGGGGTCTGTGAGACCACCCCAGACAGCAGCTGGTCTCACCGTGATCTGTCACTACAGCGGGAATGCCCAGGCACAGAACTTGCAGCAAAACTGAGGCTGTATAGTCCTGATGGCCCTTGTGTCCCTGAGATCTCACTTCACTCAAGTCACAAAGTGCCTGCAGCCCATTGACAGGCAGCCTCCCCTGCCTTGTTTGGCTCTGGGGTTGCCCATTCTGCGCAGACAACAGACCTTGGCTAGTGCAGTGAGCACATTTAGGGGAAAACAGTTGTAGGTGTGACAGCCTGCTGAAATGTGAAAAGCTTAAAGGATAATTAAAACCTGAAACTGGACAAAGGAAGTCTATACCTTAGGCCTAGTTTCTGGAACCCCTAACCGCATTCTGTTAAACATGAAACTTGTAACAATGAGCTCATACGCTAACTGCCAATTTTAGCCTGTGTAACCCTGCTTGCTTGCGTGGCATGAAAAATAATCAATTGTATACAAGCTGAAAATTACTGTTTGGCCATCGCCCATGAGAATACTGGCTATTGCCCATGGGAACATAGGCAATCACCCATAGGAACATAACATTCTAACACAAGCTTTCTGCTTCTGTACTCCCCGCTTGCACACCTGACCAGTGGGTTGACAGGTAGTGAATAGGAGAGAAATAGACCTTTGTGTTTAAGATAGAATGAAGAATGGGATTTAGGGCTTAAAAACTTTGTATCTTGACATTTCGGGGCTACTCCTTTGTACAGGACAGCCGCCGGCTAATAAACAGCCTTTGAGAGCATACTTGGTTTGGTCTATTCTATACAGGCCACAACAGTGGGCAAACCACTGCTGCCTGTACGAGCTGCAATATCTCTTGAGAGGATTGCAGGGGTCTGTGGGCAATCCAGAGAGCAGCTTGTCTCCATGTAATCTGTGACCACTGCAGGAATGTGTGGACACAAAAATTGCACAAAACTGAGGCTATTGGTCTGATGGCCCTTGAATCCCTGAGCTCTTGCCCCATTCAATATACAAAGTACCTGCCACACATTGATAGACAGCTGCCCCTACCCTGGGGTGGTGCATTCAGGCCCAAAGTGGGCAGCAGCTGACCTTGCTATGACTGGAAACTTGTACAGGGAGGCACAGAGACAGCGTTAGCATGCAAACTGACACTGCAGTGGCAGAGGGAAATTTGCTCAATAGATCCAAGAGACCCCCAGAGTCACTACACCACCCAACATGTATATCACCCAGAGGCTTTTCCAGTTTCAGAGACTTACAGGCAACTGACAGGAAGTGTCAGGCCTTGAGGAGCACTGGTCCCTCTGCTTAACTG
>NW_011906141.1:0-2107 GCF_000151845.1 Pteropus vampyrus
CCTCCCGCCTTTTCTACCTAACTCACCTCTCCACTGGAAGTAGCGTGGAAACTGTAGATGGGATTCTGGCACAGCCAGTTATTACGTATGTGACTGCCAAGTTAATCTCCCCAATTCTCTATTTTGTTCCCACTTATTAGCCTGCCTACAAAACAGGCTAATAAGAAGGTGAGAACTATACAGAAAAATACTCATCAGCATGGTGGCTGGTAAGTAGTTGCTCAATTCAAACATACTCTGGTTTTGTCTTCCAGAATATCCTCTGCACGGGGATGTCTTTGGTCTCCTATGGTCCACCACTCAGAGCATCACCGGTGGGCCTGGCTGGCTGAGCCATCAGTCTGGCCCATTTCCCCTTCCTGACTCAGGGCTGGGTTTACTCCTTTCTTTGTCCTATCGAGGTAATTTCCTCTTGGTCGCTGCTATGATTTCTGCCCTCAGAGATTCTTCAAGCTCCAAGGCTGTCTAACAGAAAGGGGCTGTATCCTTATGGATTTTTTACAATTCTCCAAACAATTCCACTGGCCCCTTTTGATTTTGAGGATTTAGCTGCTGGTTGCTTTAGGGTCCTTGGAACTGGTTAATACTCCTGTCACATGCTAGGGAAGTCACTTAGCTCTCAGAGCCATGGGTCTGGGCTCAACCGAACCAAGATCCTTGCCTGAACCTATTTTTTTCAAGGGTCTTTAGGAAAGATGTCTTTGGCTATCGTCCTGGAAATCAACGTGACTCTGTCCCAGCTCAGCTCATGGCGCACCTATCCCGCTCTGTCCAAAGCACTAACTCCCTCCCGGGTCCACACATTGCTTGTGGCACAGAACCTGTAGCTATGGGCACTTGGCTGTGCTGGAAACCCACATCCCCTGCCAATCTATAGCTTCCTTCCCAAGCAGCTGCTACCCCACAATGGCATTAACATAAAACACAACTCGGCAGAAGCACATTTAATTTGCTGTGATTATACTATCTATTATACAACACAGTTTTAAGTACTACAAGCTCCCCAGAGAACGAGAGGGGAAAAGAAAAAACTCATGTAAAAGAACCCAACCCTCTCCAAAATCACATAATGACAGAAGCTCTCAATAACAAAATACAATTCGTAACATAATATATAGTGTATTTTAAAGTACTTAACATTTCTCAATTCTCTATTTTGTTCCCATCAGGAACTCAGTGTATTTCTAGTGAAAGAAAAAAGTATATCAACAGTTTGAAATTCTGAGAGACAATTAGAAGTGAATGTGGGCTCCTATAGGAGAATATTCCAGGGCGGATATTGGGCAGGTTTCAGATTGGATGGGCCAACTGTACTGTACAGGTGCACCCCAGCTGGTGCCTGGCTCTGAGCCTCCCATGAGAGGGCCTGTGGGGATGGCACAAAGAATAAGAACTCTAACGGTCTCCAGTCCCCGTTTCACGACTTTCTGGTCACGGGAACTCTCTAGTCCTCAGTTATCTCATCTGTAAAATGGGAACAATAGTAACCCCCTCAGATTTATTACAAGAATCTTTCTGCTTTCCACGCCCTTCTCTTCTGGAAAATGAAGAGACAATGCTTTCCCTAAAGGAATGAGACGTGAAAAGTGGGCTGTCAGGTAGCTCCGGGAGATCCTGGAAACGAGAGGGTCTTCAGCAGCTCTCGATTATTTTCTGAGCCTTGATGATATCGACACATCATCTTGAAATCGCGTGTGGGTATGAACCTCAACTATAAGCAGAGGACTGGACCGGTGGCGTGGAGGATGAAACCGTCCCACCCCCGCCTCTCAAGCCACCACAGTCTAAGGAGCGGGGAGTCCCTCAGCAGTACAGTGTGGTGGCCCTAAATTAGAAGGGAGAACAGCGTGCAGCAAGGGATCCGAGAAAGGAATCACCAGCCCTCTGGCTTTCCAGAGGTGGTAACACGCGGACCATGAAAAGGAGTCATCGACAGTCACACCTGGACTCGCTGTGCCGGGGCCCCATCGGCCCTGAATGACGAGCCTTCCAGCTCTCAAGGGAGGGAGGAGTCTCCACCTCTCTTCACAGCTTGCTTAGCAGCTTTATTGCCAAGATGCCTATTATGTAACTAACTCCTCGCAACACTTACGAACTGGGTCCCTGT
>NW_011906142.1:0-3346 GCF_000151845.1 Pteropus vampyrus
AAGGCAGAAATAGTAAGTCGTATCCATCTTAAATAACTTACATGACCATATTATACCTATTATTCAATAAGCACATAGTATGTAATTATTGAGTTACTTAAAAATTCTGAAAATCTCCATACTCCCATTTTTTTTTCATAATTTACCAAATTTGCATTACTCTTCTTACATTTAGCTTCTCTTATATGTGTTGATTGCTTTTACTGTTGTCATGCTATCCTGGGAGTTAGGGAAGAATAGTTTTTTGAATTTACAGATGAGTGGAATGAAAAAAATTTTTAATAATGTAAAGTGTGAAATTTGTTGTGGGACCCTGAACAAACTCTAGAGCTTGTGATGGAGGGAGGGCAGGAAAGGAATTGACATATCACCCTTGCCTTTACTGCTCATGCTCCTTCTGTTCCACTTGCCAGCTATGGTTTTGTAGTGGTACAAAGAAATGGTACAAAGAAATATACCATTTCTAGCACAATAATTTGTTCATAGTCAGTGCTCTAAACATATGCATAAAATGAATGTGTGAATGAATTTGACATCAATGAATATTGCCTTTGATGCTGCAACCGCTCGTTCCTTTAATGGTTTTCCACTCTCCCTGGCTTTCTTTGCATTTCTGTTCTTACATTCTTTCTTATAAAATACTTCTTTCAAGAAAGCATTTGATGATCACATCAACCCAAGAGATAAATGGCCAATAATAGTTTAATATGTTGTTCATTTGTGGCATATGCATTTAAAAACATAATAGTCTTTTAAAATAAAAATTAAGATAAATGAATTATATAGAATCTTCATTCAAAATAAAAGTGTTGGAATTATATAGAAACATGTTTATAGCTGGGCTCCAAAGCAGTTTTTATAGTGCTTACGGATCCATGAGCAGAAATTTCCAAAGAAAGTAGCTGGAGATAGGCCTCTATAAATTTTTGCAAGTGTCCCTAGGTTTTAAACTTAACATGGCTAAGGATAGAAAGAAGGATAGAACAAGTACTTTGGGATAGGTGGTTCTGAAGTGAGGGAATGGAACTAAAGTTATTAAAAGAAAAATCCTTTTGTTAAATAGGTTAGAATAACTAGAGTTATAGTTTTTGTTCCTCTTTTGGAACTGCTAGAAAAAATTCTAAGAAATCTTTGCTGTGCAACTATACAATGAGGAATTTGCAATTGTTTTTATATTTTTTTCCCTAAAGTTACCTCACTGTAATAATTATTTGAAAAAGTAACTCATGAATTTTAGATATACTGTTTACTATATTCCCTGTCCAGCATTCTTTTTTTCCCCCCTGTTAAAAGCACCTTGATTTTCTCTTAGGGTACAACCTTTCTATCACTTTCGGTAAATGCGGTTGTGGTAGAGCTACTCTTACCCTTCTCAATCATAGGAAGTGGGTGTTCTATAGGCCTGACCACAGTGATTGGCTCAGAAATAAACCTGTTACTTAAGCCAGGCCAATGAGACTTAATCCTAGGATCTTTGTTGGAATTACTGGAAAGAAGCATTGTCTTTCTCCTGTGATTACTAACCTGGAGATTCTGATAGTCGTGTTTGCCCCAGAAGGGGGAAAAAACCTGCCTGGGAGATGGAGACAGACCACTTCCTGATTACATTATTTAGCACTGAATCCAACTGTGTCAGAAGCCAGGACTTTCAGTTATGTTGAATCAATAAATTATTTTTTGATAAAGGTACTTCGAGTTGGTTTTTATCATTTACAACTAAAAGTATTCTAATGAATACAACCAGAATTGCACGTGTGACAGCACAACTGATACAGTGGATGGATAAATGTGATTTAGAAAACTATTTTGATGTCCGTTGATTCGTCAAATATGTGAAATTTACTTATTCTACTTTAATAAATCAGTGCGAATCAGCATGGGTGTTATGATGAAAGTCATTACTGTTTAAACAAGAATAATTTCTACTGAAATAATTTTAGTATTGTCAAAGAATAAAATGCAAATGAGATAATATAGCTAGTAAGTTCCAGACTTTTAGTTTATATTATTTTGTAAATTGAATTTTCCCTGGGTTAAAATTATAGTTTTCCTTTTTCCTAAATAAAAGAAGTTATAACTTGCTTATATTTTTCATATTCACTTGTCTATTGCAGTTTGATATTTTTGTTAGATGAACGACTTGGGCAGGAATTGGAGAGAGTACTTTATTTACCTATGCTCTGAATAAATATCCTCTGCTTGTGACATTTTTATATGTTAATCTTATTCATTAATATTATTCTACTTAAGATCAACTTTAATGGATTTACTTCAAATTAGAGATCTTCTCGCTAATTTGGAAAACACAAAAAGAAATAGATATTGTAATACACATTTTGCTATTTTCCTGGAAAAAAATAATCTGAATTTGGAAGAAAACTTATTCTCCAAATGTAGTTATGAAATTGTACTTGACTTTGGTAAATCACATTTAAAAGGGCAACGCTTTTAATTTTATTTTTTTAAAGATCATCTCTCTTAAAAATGTGCTGGACCATTTTATAATAAGATTTTATTGCTTAAAAAATTAAGAAAATCCCCAACATTAAAATAAGATCCTAAGTTTTCTTGTTTTTCCCTTTGCCAATGAAGAATGAATATTCTCAAATTTGATCTGTTTTACTTAGAAAAGCTTAAATGCCAAGATTTTAAATTCGCACTGGTTTCTCTCTAATACTTATAGATTGTAGCTATGTCCCTTGATCTAAGAGCCACAAATCTAAGTCCCTTGGGTGTTAAGGTTCTCCTTAGGAAATGATCATGTTCAGAAGTTGCTGTGCTAACTAGCTCATGAGAGTAAGGTCCTCGTGAGAGCCATTTTAAGATTAAGCCAAAGTTGCAGCAGCTTTAACCTTTAAGAGTCCATGCAGACAGACAATGGCACATTTGGAATGGCATGCACTTGTTATATGAGTGGAATTTCCTAGAGGTAGTGGGTTTTGAAGATTCTGAAGTTTTATAGATATATCATTATGTAGGATTTCCCCTTTCCTCAAATGACTGCAAGTTTGCAACCCAGATCAAATAAAATTTGAAAGTAGATAAAATTCCTAGTAAGAACCTGCTTCTAATAGTCCCTCCTTTCTTCTTTCTATAACCCTTCTATGTGGTGGTCTGTCTTTCTTTTTGGTCACTTACTGTCTATTTATTTAACCTATCCAAACCTGCTCATAGGATATTATCCCATAGCGGTCACATACACCTTTATTATTATTTTTTTTAGTTAAAAGTTTACATTTATATTAAAACAAGGAAAATAATCTTAAACATAATTTTATAATTTCATTTGTTTTCTTTTTTACTTGCATAGTTTTATTCCTGTTTATGTATTAAAAAATAATTTTAC
>NW_011906143.1:0-2341 GCF_000151845.1 Pteropus vampyrus
TATCGAAGATAACCTCTTTTGACCTACCTATACAACAGGACAAACTACTGATTACTAAACATGTGCTCTCTCTGCAATGACCCTTGGGAGCCCCCTAGGCAGCTTACCTCATCCCTAGCTCAGAATGTGTAATATACCCATTTTCCTTTCTGTCTTTGAACCTCTCATGCACGTGGGGTCTCGTGGGGTTCCCATACATATGTGTATGTTAATCTCTCTCGTGTCTATTTGATTATTAGGCTGGCCTAAAGAACCTTGAGAATAAAGGAAAGTTTCTTCCTCCCCCACAGCTTCGTCTCTCTTGACCACTCACTCTTCATCTGTAAAATGAATACTTGGACTACATAGCCTCTAAAGCTCTCTCTGGTTTAATACATTCTGTAATGCTGACCATTCTAGTCTTGGAACTTTTAGCACATATATTGTTGCAACCATGTTTTTGGTAGCAAACTTCTAGTAACCTGAATTGTGATTTATCTTTTTCGTATTCAAGTCTAGTTCATTCAATTCATTTGTAACTTTCCCAAGGACCAAAAAACATTTCCTTTAATTATTTGCAGCTCGTCATTTAGGATAGAGATTTTGGTAATAAATATTTTTGGTAATAATGATAATAACAGGTAGTTACCAATATCTGTACCCTTTATCCTGATGCTACTGGTCTTGCAGCTACAATTGACAATGGGTCACAGTTATCAACAGTAAACAGAAATATAGAGAGATCCTGGGTCCTTGACAGCATCACTGGGCAGCTCTCCTACCCTCGGACTGTATACCTTAGAACTTCTTGTTATATGAGAAAAATATCCCCACTCTCCATCTGTTTAAGCCATTGTCTTTGGGGTTTTCTATTAGTTGCAGCTGAGCACATCTCTAACAAATATACCAGTTCGCTGGTTCATTATAAGAATAAATGAGTTAATGTAAATCGCTTAGAATCTCCCACAGTAAGGCTTCAACAGATGGTTACTGTTATTATTATTTTAAAGTATATTTTTATTATCACCTCCTTTTCCCCAGCCCCCCGCCCCCCAACCCTATGGCTTCTGAGCTTCATAAGGGAAGAAATACAGATATCGATCAACTTATTTAAAATTACCCTCTGACTTTCTGAGGATATACTACTGCCTTAGTCTGCTCAGGCTGCCATAACAAAGTGCCATAGACTAGTGGCCTATAAACAATAGAATGTTATTTCTCACAGTTCTGGAAGCTGGAAGTCTGAGATCAGGTCAGGTCAGGTCAGGTCAGGTCAGTTTCTGGGTTGCAGGTGCCGACTTATCATATCTTCACATGGTAGAAAGAGAGAGCTCTGGGTCTTTTTTATAAGGGCACTAACCCCATTCATGAGGGCTCCACCCCCTGATCTAACAACCTGCCAAAGGCTCCACCTCCTAATATCATCACCTTATGGATTAGGGTTTTAACATATGAATTTGGGGGTGGGGAACAGAACATTCAGTCCATACAACTACGATATTTCAAAGATGCCATCATAAGCAACATCTTTTTAAAAAGAAGAGAACTACAACATTGAGCCAAGGTGTTGGCCTTCACCTATCCCTCATTTTCTCCCCTAGGATTACCAGACAAACCCAGGTCCAACTAAAAGCCCTTCTTGGGGACATACTTTGCTCCTACACTTACAGAATCTTGCTCTAAGTCACACTTGAATATCCCCTCCCCCACTCTTCATATGCTGGTCATTCTCAGCCTTCCAGCCTCAGCTCAAATGGCCTTTCCTCAGAGACTTTAACTGATAACCTTTTCTAACCTTGCTTATCTTCTGTAATTGTCTGTGTTTGCTTGTCATTTCTCTCCCTGCTGGGCCGTATGCTTCATTAGAGTAGGACTTGGTCTATTTTGTTACTACTGTGCCCCTAGCAGATGGCACCATACCTGGCACTTAGTAGATGTTTATTATAGATTGAATAGAATGATTTTTCTCTCTGCCATGTGAGGACAGCAAGAAGGCAACTATCTGAAAATCAGGAAGAGGTTTCTCACCAGAACTCAACCATGCTGGCACGCTGATCTTGACTTTCAGTCTCCAAAACTGTGAGAAATAAATGTCTGTTGTTTAAGCCACCCAGTCTATGGTATTCTGTAACAGCAACCTGAACTGACTAAGACAGTGCTCGATTAATATTTATTAATTCAATAAACAAACTTCTAAAAATCTATACTGATAAAATAGGATAAAACAGTGGCTTGTTGCTCACATGTTGGAAGACAGATTTTAAAAAGAATTAAACTTCAATTTCAAAAGTTCCTTTCATGTTCAAATTTGCAGGAGCATGACAATAATTCTCCACAAAGCAAAATGCATCTGTATCTCTCC
>NW_011906144.1:0-1372 GCF_000151845.1 Pteropus vampyrus
CAAAACCTGTAAAGATAACACACAAAAAGAAAACTACATACCAACATCTCTCATGAACACAGATGCAAAAGTCCTAAATGAGATACTAGCAAACCGAATACAGCAACATATTAAAACGATCAAGTGGGCTTCATCCTGGGGCACAGGGATGGTTCAATATACACAAATTGAATAATGTGATAAACCACATTAAAACAAATTTAAAAATAAGAATCATATGATCATATCAATAGATGCAGAAATAGCCTTCGATAAGATACAGCACCTACTTATAATCAAAACACTTAATAAAATAGAAGAAAAGTAACTAAATATAATAAAGGGCATATATGACAAGCCCTCAGCCAACATTATACTTAATGGCAAAAAACTAAAAACCTCTAAATATCAGGAACAAGGCAAGGCTGCCTACTATCGCCACTCTTATTCAATATAACATTGGAGGTCTTAGCGAGTGTGATCAGGCAAGAGAAAGATATAAAAGGTATCCAAATAGGAAACGAAGAATTCAAACTGTAACTATTTGTGGATGCCATCATTCTCTATGTAGAAAACCCTAAAGTCTCCACAAGAACACTACTAGAAACAATAAGCAAATACAGTAAAGTCTCTGGATACAAAATCAATGTTCAAAAATCCATAGCGTTCCTATACTCTAATAATGAAGTGTTAGAAAAAGAAGTGGAAAAAATAATTCCTTTTGTAATTGCAAAAAAAAAAAAAACAAAAAAACCTAGGAATAAATCTAACGAAACATATGAAAGACCTATATAATGAAAACTATAAGACCCTGTCAATAGAAATCGAAGAAGATACAAAGAAATGGAAAAATATTTCGTATTCTTGGATTGGAAGAATCAATATAGTTAAAATGACCTTACTACCTAAAGTATTATACTAATTTAATGCAATCTCCATCAAAATCCAATCTATATTTTTTAAAGAAATGGAACAAAAAAATCACCAGAATTGTATGGAAGCATGAAAGACCCTGAATTGCCAAAGCCATCCTGAGAAAAAGAATGAGGCTGAAGGCATCACTCTGCCTGACTTCAAATTATACTCCAAAGTGACAGTAATCAAAATGCCATGGTATTGGCAGCAAAACAGACACACGGACCAGTGGAACAGAATTGAGAGTCCAGAAGTAAACCAATATTTATATGGGCAACTAATTTTCGACAAAAAAGCCAAAAATATACAGTGGAGAAAGGAAAGCCTCTACAATAAATGGTGCTGGAAAAACTGGAAAGCCACCTGCAAAAGAATGAAACTAGACTGCTATCTATCACCACATACAAAAATTAACTCAAAATAGATTGGGCATGAACAATGGACTAGTGGTTACCAAAGGGTAGGGGAGAGGTACATA
>NW_011906145.1:0-3346 GCF_000151845.1 Pteropus vampyrus
TATAGTCACCCAGCACTAACTCCGAGGAGGAGGGATCTGTTTCCTGCCATCCTGCTGGAAGGAGATTCAAAATGGAAACGAAGCTGAGATCTGGAAGATAGAATCTCTTCTTTACATTCAAAGAATCTCTTCTTTACATTCAAAGATTAGGACTCTGAAGTGCTATTTAACTTGTTTCCCTTGTACGGGTTTTGTAGCCGATGCCCAAGGAGAAGTGTGTATTGGAAGGAAGGGAAAAGCTGTTGAGAAAAGTTGCAGATTTGCCAATAATCACACGTGGTCCTCTCAGCCATGGTTTGTCCTGCTCTCTTGCAAGATGCTATCTCCACGGCCATCACTCCCGACTCTGGAGAGTATTCAAACTCCTTTTGTCACCCAGTCCCTGGCGTTCCCCAGGAGACATAGCATTTGCATCTTTACCTGAAGGTAGAGTTAGGACAGAACAGGACCAGTCGGGAGTCCCAGGCCCTCCCAGACATAAGAGGCAGCATAGCTGTGTGAGGCAGAAAGCTTCTGCTCTTCCTGCTTGTCAGTGTGGGTTAGAAAGAGATTCATGCTCGAAAGCCCCCCAAACCCTCTTCCTTAAGGAGAGACATTTAAGGGCCAGGTGCAAATAATGAGTCTTTCACCATGCAGACGATAACAAAGTATCTTTCTTTTGCACGTGTATGTTTTGAAGACGTTTAAGGTGTCCAGTCTGTAAGAACAAACAGATGGTGAAAAGGGCGCACACAGGTGTCTCCTCATCACCAGATGTGGTAATAATATTTTTATCAGCAAGTAATCTTCGTTTTCACTCTGGTTAGTATTTGTTGTGAGAAAGCATACTTTTCCCGTATATTTAGCTTTAGGTTTACAGTGTTAAAAAACAAAATTCAACTGAATGAAGTTGAAGATCTAATTGGCTTTATTAAGAAATTCATAAATCAGGCAGCATCTCATCTAGCAACTAGAAGGGCCCTCTAAAGGGGCTGTACGAAATGGAAGGGTTTTATAGGAAGGAGCATGGGACAAGAGAGCTATTAACAAAAAGAAAAGCAAGGATTATTTTTAGACCAGGACAACTGCTTTTAGGGGAGAGGGACAGAAGGTTTTATATCACGCCGATTGCCTCTTCTTTCTGTGGGGGACGAAGAAGGCCCAAGTGACAGGTGACCTCATCGGTCTTGATTGGAAAATTCCAGACTGGTTGATTAAGATTATGTTTCCGGGAGGTGTTAGGTCAGGTGTTAATTCTGGGTTTGGTGCCATGGCCTTAAGCATACTGATGCCATTTGGGGCCTCTGCCATCTGGACCTCTTTAACAATGGATAAAAGACACGCAGACTTTGTGCTTGAAAACAATTTAAGATATGATGTAAAAATAAAGCTCAAAACATTGATTGGCAACATAAAGGATGTTTTTGAGCCCAGATTTTATTCTCATTCTATTTTGTAAAGGAAAAAGCGAGTAGGATCTCCATGAGTGTTTCCTCTCTTTTACCAGCAAAGTCCTGTGTATCTTCTATTGTTCCTTTTCATAAAGATGATATATTGATACCATTTCCTGGGAGATTAGTGAGTCTCCACTAATGGGGGAGAAATAAACTTTCCTCTCCCCTTCTGGTTGGTCTAATAATCAAATCGACACAAGACAGAGTAATATAGAAAATAATAGAATTTAATTGGGTACCTATGGGAACCCCACATACACAAGTCAGAGACTGCACAGACATGAGAGGTTCAGAGACAGAAAGGGGAAATGAGGTACATATGACATTCGGAGCTAGGGATGAGTTAAGACACCTTGGGACTTCAGAGGAGAGGAAGGTCAGTAATTAGAAATTTGCCCTGCCCTCTATATAGGTCATAAGAAGTTATTTCTAGTGATAACTCTTATTATGGGCAAGGCCCTTAATTTAAATTCTTTAAGGAAGAGATAAAGGTTTCTTGTGAGCCCCCAGGGTTTCAATTGCCTTCAGCTCAAAATAATCCACATGCCGAAGTGACACATCCTGGGGAGGCCTGTTCTGAACTCCTTCAACTACAACTGACATTAATAGACCAGTTTTCTTCAATTATTACTGTTTTTTTTTTTATATAGTTCATTTTGCATTTCCTTGTGTACACAATTTTTGACTAGCACTAAATCTATAGAATTTGCATTATATAAGCCTTGTGTCTTTAAAACTCTTAACAATCTTGGGGATTTTCAATATCGGTTGCAAAGAACCTGAGAGAGGAATAATGCCAAGAATTTTTATATATTTTGGAATAGTAACATTTATAAAAAGAGTGGGCGAATTTTTTTTTAAGATATCAATTCTTCTCTATCAATGGGATGTATAAAATCTGTATATTCAATTTGATCTCTCGTAAAGCAGGAACCTGGTATTAGATTATTTTCTGAGTCTGACGGTATAATTGATACCAGGAATGGCTTGAGAAAACAGAGCCCGAAAATGGGTTTCTAAGATCGGGTAACCCTTAATATTGGGTGAGGTCTTAAATAACAATGTTGCTGGGGGAAATAGGACACTGGTAATTTATGGCATGCGGTAGCATCATGGTAATTCGTATCATTATGTGGGATGAAATGCATGTGTAGGGCAGGACACTGGAGATGTACTAGTTGTGACATTTAGTCACTCTGCTAACCCTAGTGTTACAAAGATTGTAGCCTCACCTGGTATCATAGAATGGACTATTGTTCTATGTTACCTCATCACTAACCACTCCCTCTGTGTCCTGTCATCTCAGCCTATCAATAGCGATGCTATCTATTAGGAATGCCTGGGGCACTCACCTGGGTGCTTATTACTTGTCTGAGCCCCCACAGACATTTCCCAGGTGGGAAGAGTATTATGGCTCGATCAGCCCTGTGGTTCTTGTTATGAATGCAAGATGTACCTCAGCCACAACTATCAGGGAGCTTTGAAAAAAAAAAAATTACTCACAGGTCCTGGCAGGTACACAGCATGACCAGGAGCCACACAGCGAGGTAATAGTTCATGAGAGATGGAGGAAGGACCTGGAACTCTGTTTTTATTGCGGTAGAAAGTGGGGTGCCTAGAATTTTACGTATTCACTTGTTAGTGGCAAATTTAAAACATAAGAGCAGGAATTAAGACACAAGAAGGGAAGATAGAGTCACTCAAGTGGTCAGTTATCTAGGTTACCCAGCCTTCCTAAAAGGGCAGCCTGGTTTCTTATTTAGTTGTTTTACTAGTAGCCGTGTCATACAGCTGGGAATATGTCTTTAAAATGGATGCTTCGTCAATCAAAAGTTTAATGTCAGACACTCTACAGTCTGACATTAAGCTCTTAGTGTCAGGCATTTATATGACACCCTCCCACTGGGGTGGAG
>NW_011906146.1:0-2283 GCF_000151845.1 Pteropus vampyrus
TTATAGAATGCAATTTTACTATAAAATATTTTCATAGCAATACATGCCTGCAGGACAACTAAAACATGTGTAGTTTAAAAGATTAAAAACAACAGTTTTTTTTTTTTTCATTTAAAAATCAAAAGCTTTTTTTTTCATTTAATAACTCAACTAAAATAAAGTTGTTTAAAAACTTCCTTTGAGTTTAGAAAGCATGTTTATGTATATTTCACTAAATGTAGTTGTTAATGAGGGAACTCACTAGACTTCTTCAACATATAGACAAAAACAGGTGGGAAGGATGCGTCTTAACTGTCTATCCAAGTTTTTACTTCAGAAGAAACATGGATTTTAATTTATAATAATTTAGATAACTCGGTGAATGGCAATTTGTTGTTCTGGATTCTTCTCTCCATTACTCCAATGATATATTAGTATCATCTAATATTTACCTTTGAGCTACGTTACAAAGCTCAACTCCCATAATCTACCAGTTTGAAAAGTCTTCCATATAACTGGTGAATTTGGGAGAAATTTTGACTATTGGTTATATATTAAGGTGAAAGATGTTTAACTGGCATCATCTGTAACACATGTTGTTTACCTAATAGGAATGCCTTTTTTTAAGAGTCCTATGAATTAAAATAGGTATATATTTTCCCTATGAATAGACATGAATTAGAGAATTTACCCTTAAAGATTTCAATTCCCCAATATCTTAAGGGAATGAAGTTTCCATATTATCTATGCCATTTATTATCAGGTGATCAGAAATGTCTGCTTTAGTTTGTTTTATACTGAACTATTTGTAAAGATCAACTTCCTAGATTTTTCCATTTATACTGAATAAAATATCAGCTTAGAGAATGAGTCATAATGGGTTTCATATTACTGCTGATGACTCAATTTTCCATCTATTTTTATAGACTGGTGTATGTATACACAGTAAGTTAAATACTATGTTCCTTTATTTAACTTAGTACTTACTAGTCACCTAGTTGATAGTGAACTCACTAAGGCTAGATCTCTTGAGTGTTTTGTTATATAAATAAAGTGTCATAAATCTGGTGCTCAAAGAATGTAAACAACCAGGTTCTAAAAGATTATTCTACACATAGAACAAAAGAGGAATGACAGTGTTTACTAAGTATATGAAATTTGTTTCCTAAGGAATTTTGTTTTTATAAGCAGATGGAATGTGGGGACAATTATAGAAAATATCTGTATCTTTAAAGCATAAAAATTGCTTTTTAAAATAAGTGTCTTAAATAGAATTGCGACAATAAAATTTTCATAATTAAATAGGTTATTTAAATGGATTAGAGCTGTTTTCTCAATTTCAATTGCACATTTTCATATGTCATAACTAAAATGTATGTCATTCTTGAAAAAAAATAGTGACGGAATAGGGCTTGCCAAAAGGAAATTGCTCTACAAGAAAAATACAGCTATTCCATTATTAAAATACCAAATATATAAGATAAAAAAAATACTGCTAAAAAGGAATCATTTGGTTCAACTAATTTGATTTAATATATAAACATACTGGTGCAGATTATCAAAGTAAGGTCTTAATACTCAATGACATACCAGGCTGTAAGTAAAAAGAAGACAAAGTGATAAGATAAAGTAATATAATCTAACCTTAAACAAAGGCTGTAACATCTGCTCTGTCCTTATATTTTATATTCAGTGAGTCCTGACATGAAGTGCCATAGTCTGAGCAAGACAAAGACAGTGTCCATGAAGAGGCAAGGCCTGATATGAAGTTTCAGAATGCCAGCTTTGAGGTGATTGTTGACAGAGGCAGTCTACTGTGGGCCTTGCACTTTAGAGCACATTCTTCCTGAGTATGCCAGACTATAAGTCTTATTCATCTCATGATAAATTGTTTCTGGAGCAGTTGTACAGGATTATATAAGTCAAACAGGTCACAGCCTGTCTACTTTCTAACTACTCACTCTTTAGGGGAGGGGAATTTGTTTGTTTGTACTTGCTAAAGTACAAATACAGTTTCTATTAAGAACATCTTTAGGATGATTGGTGAAACTTAAAGGGTATAAACATCATTATGTGTCAGTGTTGGTTTCCTCAATGTTATTGTCTATTCCATGGTTTTGTAGGAGAGTATTTGTAGGAGGAAATTTGTTGGAAGGAAATGCAAGGTTCCCTAAAGGTGAAAAGATAAACCTATTTCTTCAAATAAGTAATTAAAATATTGTATTTTCAGAAACATACCTGCATCTTAAGGAGACATTTAAAATATTTTAAAGCAATGGTACCCAGCCTTTGGCACCCGAGACT
>NW_011906147.1:0-2082 GCF_000151845.1 Pteropus vampyrus
TGTTTGCCATTTTTGATACCATGAACAATGTTACCTATTCATGTGTGTGTGTGTGTGTGTGTGTGTGTGTGTGTGTGTGTGTGTATTTATTTGTGTGTGTGGGAGAGTGGGAGGTGTCTGCTGAAAGAGATGGGAGAGTTTCTGTGTTACAGACATATTGGTTACTATTAAGGATTATGGTATTTTTCAGGTTTTCTATTTTCTTTTTTTATCAGTTTTTATAGACATTTTTCTTGAAATAAGTTTCTTTTAAATTATTAACATATAGTCATAAACTTTAGCAATTTTTATTATCTTTTAATGTTTGCTGTTTCTGTGGTTATACCTCTTTTGATACCTAACATTCTTAGCTCATTAATTTTCAGCTTTTTATCTCTTGTAATATTATCTATATTAAGCAATCTTTATGTTTTCCTCTCTGTATAACTCGTTTCAGATTAGAAGTTTGGGGATGTAATAACTTATTATTATTCAGTTATAAATTATTTTGTAATCTCTATTATGAATTCTTCTTTTGCCTATCAGTTATTTAAAGTGTTTTTAAAATTTTTTCAAGTGCATAGTTTTTTTTACATTTTATTACCGATGTCTAACCTAACTTCAGTGTTAAAAAATGTTTAATATGATACTAGTGTTTGAAAAATGTTGAGACTTGTTAAGGTCTAGAATGCAAACAATATTTACAGATTTGCCTTTATGCCTGAAAAAATATATTTTCCTATTGTTTGGTGCAAAATATTATATGTGTCCATTAGAACATATTTACTAACCATATAGTTCAGATATTATATATTCTTCTGATTTTTGTTTGCTTTATCTGTAATTACTGATAGAAGTATAATAAAATCTCATCATGCTGTTGCATTTTAAAATTTACAATTACAATGTAATATTTTGCTGCTTTATAATTTTGAAATTAGTTTTAATATGACTCATAATCTTCATATATATCAGGAAAAAATTTAGTCTGAAAATTTTTTTCCATTGTACAGTATTTGTTAGGATAATGATACTGAATTTTTTTCTATCTTCTCATTTTCTTCCTTTTATTTTTTTCCTGCTATTTGACATCTTTCTTTCTTCTCTCCTGGATTCTTTTGATTGGCTGTGCTTTTTTGTTTGTTTGTTTAATTCAACTGTTTCCCTCTACAACTTTTGAAATTCCACACTTAATTTTTCATTTTTATGCTAGAAATTTTACATGGATACATAATAATGTTTAATATCCAAAGCAGAAATTGTGCACTACCAGAATTTTGATAAATGAACTTATTTCTGTTATTATTACTTATTAATTATAGTGTCTTCAGCATGGCTCTAACATGCCATTTATCTTTTCAAGTTAGTTTTTCTGTTTTTTTTTTAACAGAGACTTCAAATAGATGAAATCTAGCTTGTTTTGTAAGTTGGTCTTAAACATTTTCTCCTTAGCTGAAGATATGATTGAAAGCCTGAGCCTATATTTGATGTATTTAGAAAAACAAAACCTAGATGAGAGGCAGCATTGAACCCAGGGCATAATAACAATGAACTAGTGTTGAAATCATTTTTTCCAAATAAACACTTAGGATTTCAATGTAAAATAAATAAAAGTGTCACTGCTCTGTATGAAGTTGCTCCCCTGAAGCTCTGGAGCTCCATGAAAAATTATTTGAAAAATCATCATACAGAGCTCCTGCCATGAAAGTGCCTAATGTAGCAAAAATCTGAGTATTCTAATTTTCTCCTGATTTACCTACCGTTTAACCAATTTATAATCGATTGGAGATTGAAAGGAATGTTTCAAGATTTTCACCTAAAGTGCAGCTGTTTAAACCTTAGATTTTCTTTCTGGAAAATGGAAATTACATACTTTTAATAAATAAAAATATCCTAAGAAATAACATTTCTCCATGAAGGAAAGAAAAACACGAAAGGAATAGTAAGGTAAGGATAGAATGTTTGAAAGAAGAAAAATTAAGGAGAAAAAAGGCTATAATACTTGTCTATTATAAAACTGTGAAACTAGATAGCAAATTTAATTGCCACTTATTCCTACCAGAAATTAAACAATCTGTTTTCTTTTGTAAAATAAACAATCTG
>NW_011906148.1:0-1092 GCF_000151845.1 Pteropus vampyrus
CTTTATTAGCATGGTGTTGAATAATGATCTTATTTGTTGAAACTCTTTGATTATTGGGATTTTTCTATTTAACTTCATTATGTTAACATCTTATTGAGATCAGGTGACCTTTGTATAGATCTTTTGTTTGCTTATTTTTATTCCAAATTAAAGAATATTTTCAGATTTTTCTTTTTCTTTTTTTAAACCCAGAAATACAAGAGATCTTTTCTACAGACCTTGTACCAGGAGATATCATGGTCATTCCATTAAATGGGACAGTCATGCCTTGTGATGCAGTACTTATTAACGGTACTTGCATTGTAAATGAAAGCATGTTAACAGGTAAACTAAATTAAATAAGTAAAAGTCAGATGAGTTGTTTATATTGATATTAAGATTAAATAGTTATTGATTAAGGGATTTCAAAATTAGCTATGCCATTTGTATCCTTATGAATGTGATGGTATTGAAGTGGTTTTTATTTTTTATTTTGAGGGCACCAAATTCTGCATTATACTCTGCTGTGATACTAAATCACTATGCTGGTGTTAATACATTTCTTAGCATGCTTCCGGCCACTCTTTTTGACATGAAGAAATGCTTTATATTAAAGGAAGAGGAAAGAAGTTCTTAGCCTATAGAGAGAGTTTTTACTTCCCTATTTACTTCCCTATTTGATGTGTAAAAAGTGGGAATAAAGACTTAATATTTTCTTAAATTGGGGAGAAGTAGACTTTAAAATGACTTCTGTTTGAAAATTCACAATCTGAAGATAGAACTTTATATCTCTTTTTATTACATGCATTTTTTTATTGTCAGAGTCAGTTTGGCAAAAAAGTGATTCCTATATAATATGGTTTTAAACTGTTAAGAATTTTTTCTTAAACACACTCACACACATTAATATCCACACACACTTGTCAGCTTTGACACAAGCAGTGTGAGTGCTACAGAGAATGAAATTTCACTGTTAAAAAGAATTTGGCTGTTCGTTATTGTTTGAGAGAACTACCATTCTACTTATTCTTCACTCCCTTCCCCAGATGTCTTTTCTCTTCCTTACGTGTGTGTGTGTGTGTGTGTGTGTGTGTGTGTGTGTGTGTGTGTGTG
>NW_011906149.1:0-960 GCF_000151845.1 Pteropus vampyrus
TGAACTGTGGACATTGTATGGTTATGATGTGTTGTTGTAGGTTAATCAGTTATAACAAATGTACCACTCTGGTGGGAAGTCGATAATGGGGGAGGCTGTGCATGTGCGGAGGTAGGGGGAAATCTCTATTTTTCTCTGTATTTAGTTGTGAATTTAAAACTGCCCTAAAAAATTAAAGTCCTCAAAAAAAAAAAGAAAAAAAGAAAAAAGAAAAAAAAAAAAGAAAAAGAAAAGAAAAGAAAGAAAGAAGTCAATATAACACAATAATGAAAAGACGAATTGCCCAATGAAAGAATGGGCAAAGGATGTGAACAAACGTTTCTGCAAAAAAAAATATACAAATGGCAACAGCTCAAAATGAAATCAAAGTCACAGTGAGATACCACAAGAGATACAACACCCACTAGAATGTCTATAATGAAAAACATGGGAAATGACAAGTGTTGGGGAGATGTGGAGAAATTGGAAGACTTGTACATCGGTGGCAAGAAGGTAAAATAGCACAGCTCTTAAGGAAAACGGTCTAGCACTTTCTCAAAATGTTAAACCAGAATTAACCCCATGACCTAGCAAGTCCACTCCTAGGGAAGTGAAAATATATATTCACATAAAAAGTTGTATGAGAATGTTTACAGCAACATTATTCATAATAGCTAAAAAGTGGAAACAATCTAAATATTAATGAATTAGTGAATGAATAAACAAAATATGGTATATCCACACAATGGAATATTATTTTGGAAATAAAAAAAAGAAGTACTGATATGTGACCCTTGAAAACATTTTTCTAAGTGAAGGAAGCTAGTCACAGAAGACCACATATTTATGAAACCTTTTCTATGAAACATCCAGAATAAGCTAATATAGAAACAGAAAGTAGAGTAGTGTTTGCCTAGGGCTGGAGTAGTTTAGGGAAAAATGGGGAATAACAGCTAGCAAGAATGATGAAAATTTTCTAAA
>NW_011906150.1:0-2949 GCF_000151845.1 Pteropus vampyrus
TTCTAAAATTGATCCATTTTTTAAAATGTATAGCTAAGGATCATTCATTTTCCATTTACATAAAGAATTCCACTGTATGATTATATAACAATTTATATATTTACTCTCTGGTTAATGAGTATTGATACTGTTTCCACGGTTTGCTCTCATGAACAATACAGCTATGAACTCATTTACACATCTATGAGTTTACTTCTCTAGGGTAAACATACAGAGCAATGGAATTGCTGACAGTGTTATAAAATAAGGCCAAATTATTTTCCAAAGTTTTGTTTACACTCTCACCAAAATATGAGTTATCACTGATCTACATCCTAAGAATACTTAAGAGTATAAGACCTTAAAATTTTGCCTCATTTCTTTTTTCAAAGAACAATGTAGAGGAGGGATGTAATCAAATGGCATTTAGATTCCAATCTTGCAGTTATTGAGCATATGGCCTGTGTTATTTTTTTAAAAACAAACAATATGCATTTTTATTTTTAAATTATGGAACATTTCCTCTGGAAGGAAAAAAGACCTTTCATTAGGAATCTGAAGGCCTGGATTCCAGTTTCTGCTCTGCTTCTGGGTGAATTTCTCTCTCCCCTCATCCCCACCCTTTTCTCTTTTTTTAAAATAACTTTTTATTTTTCAATTAGTTAACATACAATATTGTATGAGTTTCAGGTGCACAACACAGTGATTAGACATTTATATTAACTTACTAAGTGATCAACCCCAATAAATCCAATATTCATTTGATATCATAGTTATTACAGTATTATTGACTATATTCCTTATACTATATTTTACATCCCTATGAATATTTTGCAATTACCAATATGTATCTTAATCCTTTCCCTTTTTCACCCCCCACCCTTACTCCCCTCCCATCTGGCAACTATCAAAATGTTCTCTGTATCTGAATTTGTGGCTTTTGCTTTTTTAAATAATGGTCTCACTTTTTCTTTTGATATACAAATATATTAATCTTATATTTTGTTATATTAATTTGAATGAAATAAAATCTACAGACCAGCAGGAACTCTTGAGAATTCTCTAGACTTGATAATTATCTTAAAGAAAAAAATGAGTCTTAAAATCGCAGATATCCACATACAGACTTTCTCGGAGTACCTCCCAGGACTGAGGGGTTTACAGGGTTGTGGGACTTTCAATGCTAAAACCAGAAAAGTTCCATACAAATTGAGACACAGTTGGTCAACCTTCATGGGTGTTAGGACACATGGGTTCTTTGTCCTACTGTACCACTTAATAGCAGATGATCTCAGGAAAAAATCACTTCCCTCTTAAGTCTTTACAAATGTCAAATTTTTGCTATATTTACTATTTGTTAAACCATGAAACTAACACTCTTGGTCAAAATGAGTATTAAACAAAGACAGTTAACTAAAGAAAAAAAAAAGAACTCACTTTTTAACTCAACACACAGAGATGTAAAACTCCCCATGAGCTGTTGTTTTAATTACCTAATATTTGATCATGTGTATGTACTTCCTCTAAGTACTACTTTTATAATTCTCAAGTATTTAAAGGTTTAGCCTCTTAAATATTTGACTTAGCAATCATTAGGGAGATTAAAGGGTAAATTTTTACGGGGGGGGGAAGAATTAACCCAATATTACCTTTTAAATGTATCAAAAACACCTGAATCATCAAAATTAATGGCATCGGGGTGTCCAGGAGGTAGACATACATCACCAATATGAATTTCACAACATGGAATGCCATGCTGTACCACAGTCAAGCTTGGATAAAATGATGACCAACCTGAAGTTAAATCAAACAACAGTTGCATAAAGGATGGGGACTGACAGAGAGCACACTAATTATTATATGATAGACATATTATTTGAGTCTTAAAGTCATTATTTAAAATAAAATTTTCTAATACAAGTCATGTAGCTTTGCCATAAAACTGAGTACAAGTATTTTCTTTAAGCAATGTAAAAGCCCTCCAAAAGAGTTGAATTCAGCATTTTATCAAGAGATTCTATCCATTAGCACTTCCACAAATCTACAAGATAGCAAGTGATAAATGATGAGCGAGATCATGAAATACTTTCTGAATTATTATGTTTAACATGGTGGCATTGTAATAAGGCTCTGAAAGGTGAATCAAAAATATGGCATATTTGGTAACTACATAAACTAAAATGCAATTACAAGAATATTCCATTCCCCAAACTATGTATCAGGATAACAGAGAACTTATAGTATACCACATGAATCTAAAAGTTTTTTATACCCACAGGAAGTAGAGCTTGATATGACTACCACTAAGACACAAGTATCATCTGGCATTTACTATAGTAGTTTATTTTGAAATTTTCCCTTCAATTTTTTATTCTTAATCATAAAAGAATTACGTGCCACAAGACATAATTACAGATTTAAGGTTTCTTTAAAAAGTTACTAGACATTAAAATTGAAGCCCTACCTTTATTTTTAACATAGAATGGGTGGTCCAGTTTACACTCTACAGTTAGTAAACCATCTTCTACTGTACCAGGATCGAAAGTCAACTTTAGTACAGACTCGCCAAATGATACACTTTCTTCATGTGATAACAACTTTAGACCATCAGAACCATAGCCCTGAAAATAAGTGCATATAGTGAATGAATTGGCAATGTTCAATTCAACACATAATAAAGTTTCTATTACATGTAACACTTTATGGAAAAGGTAAAAATAAACAAGACAGGATCCCTGTCTTTAAAGAGCTTTCAACCCAGTAGTGAAGAAAGGCACATAAATAAATCGCTACAATATAAGGCAGACTGGAATAAGCATTTTAATTCAAGTGTAAATAATGCTATGGAGTTTAATAAAGGGAGACTTTAATTCCAAAAGAGCGAGCTAAGGAAGGCTTTCAATTCCCATTTGAACTAGGATTTAAAAGAATGAAATTTAGTAAGGTAAAAGAGCAAACACCAGGAATAGT
>NW_011906151.1:0-2068 GCF_000151845.1 Pteropus vampyrus
CGACACGCCTCCCCGGAGTCACGGTCCGCACAGCCTTCGGCCGTCTTCGCGCCGTACTCCGTCTGCGGCTTGTGTGTCCTGCCCGCTGGCTGTGGCAGGTGCCCCCGCTGCCGTGCGCCCCTTCGGCTATGGCATCAGCAGCCAGGCCTCTGAAACCAGGTCCCCGGGCGCGTCGCATACGATCTAACTAACGCCTATTAAATAACTTCCTATTTCTTCACGGCCCCGCCTCCCGCCCTGTTTCCTAAAACTCGCCTTTTAGATCCGAGGCCTTATGCACCCTGCAGGGAGTATTGTCAGAGCCAATTGTCCTTTTCACTTCAGGGGGCGCTTTCCGGAGCCGCCCTGCTCTTAAGTCCTCCCCCACCCCCGGGGTCCCTCGAAAGAAAGGGGCGCTGTGGACGGTTGGCCAGGAAATGTCTCTGTGATTACTGACCATCTCCACGACTTTTGGCCTCTCTGGGCACAGCCATTCAACAGCCTCTGCGACGCCAGGTGGCCTGCGGGCACCCCACTTGAGGTAGAGGCCCCCATGCGTCTGGTGACTCTGTCTTCTCCGCCTTTGTGGCTTCCTGGAGCTGTCACCACCGGTCACGCGTGCTGCGGTGGCTTCCTTTCCTGCCTGCCCTGTGATGTTTTCTCCAGACGGGGCGATGATCCCAAAACGCATGGGTTTATATCGGTTTCCACATTTTAAGTCCTCGGGTAGCGGGCGCCCCGACAGCTAACCTTCAGAGTGGTTTCTGTGCCTCTAAGGCTGTGGGGGAGCGCCCGGGCTCTCCTGCAGGAGCATCGCCGGCCAGAGGCCCCGGCGTGATCTGACAGGCAGAGAAGGGAAGGCGCTTTTCTCCAGCAGCGGATGCAGAAAGCACATGGGCGTTGGGGACAGCGAGAATGGAGTTCTGCTCAGCTTCCCTGCTTCTTCCTGAGAATCAGCCACTTGAGTGCTGCTGGCAGCTGGCATGGCTTTGTTTACCCGGTTCTCACCGTTGTTGGGTAAACCTAAGTCCCCGTGTGAAGCGATTCCTCTTAGAAGCTTCTCGTGGCTACAGATTTATTGACTGAACGGTTTCTCTTCGTTTGAAGCCACTCAGTTTTTGTTTTTGTTTTTTAATCGTGGTAAGATGCGTGTAAGTCTCACCGTCGTAACCATTTGTAAGTGTACAACTCGATCGTGCTCGATGCTTCCACGTCATTGTGCCACCAACCCCCAGACCGTCCTCATCTCTTAACACTGAAATCTGTCCTCACTGAACACCAGGTCCCCCACGCCCCCTTCCCAGCCCCTGACAGCTCCTACCTCTATGATTTTGACTCTCCGAGGCACCTCGCTTTCAAAAGTGGCATCTTACAGTATTTGTCTTTTGTGACTGGTTTATCTCATTTAGCATAATGTCTGACCCAATCGTTTCTCAATTTATGTTTCGCGAATGGATTGTTGGCACCAAACTCTTTCCTCTCCTAGAATCCCAAGTGCACCACCCTTGAAAAACTCTCACAGCTTCTTCACGCCTGAGTTTGTGGTTATCCACTGCCCTGGTAGAGAGGGCATCTTGGAGGCCGATCGTCAGTGAGGTTAAAACACAGAAAACTTTTACTGACGCCCGGGGATGCCCGTCTCCCTGTCTCCCCGTCTTCCTGTGTGAGCTAGTCTCTCAATTACACAGACCTTCACCCATGCTGAGTGTTAGCTAGACATAATTGCTCTTCAAATTCTGTTACTGGCCTTTGGCTGCAGACAAATAAGTTAATTCACAACCATGTCAATAACTCAGTCACACTAAAATCGAATCAATGAATTCAATTAGATCTCCCTGCTAGGTGTCACCTGGCCATGACAGGGCTCTTAGTGAGGCGGTCAGAGTCATCGCTGGATATCAGAGACAAGTCACGCTGCCTTGTGAAGAATTCAGCCCCAAATCTCTGGCCGGAGTGAGGACTGTCCGCTGTGAGTTTCCCCGGGCAGCATCATGGCCAAACACCATGATGGGAGCCTCGGTGGGTTGACCGTGAAAAAATGACAGTCTGAGCCTTGTCATCTGCACCGGCTGCCCAGGCTTTGGAGGAC
>NW_011906152.1:0-1895 GCF_000151845.1 Pteropus vampyrus
GGGGCGGGGCCGGCGGCCTTGTTCGCGGAGCGTCGCGGAGGCCGGCGCCGCCTCCCTCTCCTGCGGGACTAGGGGTTCTTTCCCCTTTGTGGGCCGGGGTCCCCGAGGCTCCGGCGGGAGTAGGGGTGGCAGACGCTGACGTTGCGGCCGTCCCCGCGCTCGGCTCCCGGCGCGCCGGGCCGGGGAGCGAACTTGTCTCCGCGGCCGTGGGTCTTGGGGCCGGTCCCCCACCGCCCTGCCCTGGGGCAGGGACCCGAGGACGACGGGACCCAGGCCGAGCGGAGCGCGGGCTGGGGGAGGCGCTCGCGTTTTTCTAGGCTCCGCTTTGAGGTGTCGGGTTACCGCATCTAAAAAACTCTGCCAGTCTTATTAATGTTTTAGGAGATGTTTGCTTTAAATTCCCTTTTATTCCCAACCTCTTCTTAACCTTGGGACCGCCCCTGTTTTTTCACTTTAATTGAATTATTTTCTGACTATATTCCTCAGAGGATTATAAACACTGTGAAGTGAGGCAAAACCGTGACAGATATTTGGTATTGTCGTTGACTTCGTTTATTGACATTTAATTGAGGAGTCTGCAGTGTTTTAAGTGCTGGGCCGCCGAGAATTTTACTACTTCGTATGTTGAAGGTTGACTGAACACTTGGTTGAAAACTGACTGCTCTGATAAAATTACCAGGAGGGAGGCTGACGTTCTTTTTAACATTTTTAGTAACCATATGGAAAAAAAAAATCTATGTAAAAATGCAGATGATTCAATAATATTCTGTAGCTTCGAAGACAACTTAAAGAATGACATAAAATTTTAAAGTCAAATCAGAAAATTGACTCCAACATAACGATCAAAACGATGACTGGAAAAACCCCTAAAAAATAAGATTATTTCCGAGAGAGTGAATGCTGCATTGGTTGGCTATTCCTGTTTAGGTGGTTAAGAAAATTCTGACGAAAACATTTAGTGGTTAAGGGACTGGATTTACCTCAGAAATACTTTTCTGAGCCTCAGTTTCCTAAGCTATCAAAATTTTAGCATAATACTTGCCTCAATAAATGGTAGTTTACTATTGTTAATTTTTAATGTCATTTCAGCAATATCATCTCAGATTGGAGGGCTCCCCAGAGGTGATAAACTGAAGTACTTTGCAAAGCTAATAAGATAAAAACACACATTGGACTTGGCCTGTGGAAGGATCATTAACTTCTTGCAGAGCTGTCACATTCAGGTGACTTAGCCAGCCTGAGTGTTATCTGACTACAGGGGCCAGAGCAAATGTCTTGAGCTTAGCCGGTGTTGCCCAGGGTCAGAGTCACCAGGAGCAACTTGTTTTGCCTCAGTAAGAAAGGACCAAGAAGGACATTATCCTATTGGTAGCTTAAAGGTGTAAATGCCAAAAAGAATATTAGAGGTGAAGTCCAAATATAAGAAGAGGGAATTTTCACTGATTATTATTCTCTATGGTATGATTTTTCACATAATATACATTAACACCCCCTCTATTAAACAAAGAATTTGGTATACTCTGCTTGTCTCCCTGCCTGTGCTCCAGTGCAGTAGAAACCTTCATGAAGAAGGCCCTGCTTTGTCTCTCCTTCTTTTGATTTCTCTTAGAAATGTTGCCCTTTGGAGGAAGTGTAGAGTTAATAATTACCATCCATCCCCTAGACTCAAAAAAAGGACTATAACACCAATAAATGACCTTAACTCAATAACGTGTAGCCATGGGCTGATAAAGTTGATTTTCTCTGCATGACAGGCTTAGATGTCTTCAATATGCTGTTTATTTTCAGGTAATACTGTAAGGCTCTTGGGCTCCAGGGGATAAATCTAGAATTCCATGAGCAAATTAGGCACAGTAGCCAGATCCTTGGAGCTTATGATTTTTGTTTTCTGCTTT
>NW_011906153.1:0-2579 GCF_000151845.1 Pteropus vampyrus
GCACCAAAGTGGCACCAAGTTACCACCTCTTGACATAGCTCAGGAAACTTCTCCATTTGCTTGATTACAAGCTGAGGCAAGAGTGTGTCACTGTCCAAGGATATGTTACTGATGTTTATGAATGAGCACCTATATTTCCTGGTGACTCCAGAGCTGAGCAATGCCTGGGGCATCCTCATGGCACACCCAGGGGCATCATGCCAAGATTTCATCCTGGAGCAACAGTCCTACTGGAAATTTCCATCCTCACTGGAGCAGGAGAAGGAAGCCTGGGGCATCTGGCTCTTGTTAGACTAGGGGATATGAAGAGAAAAATGGGGACCTTCTTTGTTTATCTACCTGTGGAACACATGAAAACTCCCCTATCTCCTCTACAGTCTGACTTTGCCCCATCATCCCTATTCCCCTAGCTCGAGGCTCTCAAAGTGGGGTCCCTGACCCAGCAGCACCAGCAGCACCCAGGAACTTCCTAGAAATGCAGATTCTCGGGCCCCACCCCAGATAATTGAGATTTTTATTCTGTGTTTTAATAGCCATCCAGGTGATTCTGATGTATGCCAAAGTCAGAACCTCCCATCAAAGAATACCATCGTGTGGGTGACGCAGCCCATCCTTCCACACTGTCCTGTGCCTCCACCAACTCTACTGCCGGACCACCCTTCCTTCTTTTATTTGCCCTGATCACGCTTATGCACCTTCAAAGTTGTGGCTCACAAGCCAACCCTGTATAACGGAGTAAGGCTGAGGGCCCTTCTCTGTGCTTCAGTGTTACTCTGCAAGTACTTGGCAATCAGTATCTTACATAAGAATTATCTGGGTATGTTGTTTGTCTGCCTGCTGCCCAGCTTCATTCGGACACGTGTGGGTTCAGATGCTCATATTGCTATTCACTAGCTGTGCGATCCGTGATCAGGTGCTGACATTCTCCACACCGTTTCCTCATCTGTCCCCTCAGAGTCTGGCACTGGTGCCGGGTTGTCTGACATCAGCAGAGGGTTGTTCAACTGAACTCGAATGAAGTGAACCAAACAGAAAAGCTTTTCGACTAGTAGATATTAAAAACAAGAATAAAATGGAACCCCAAGCGCCAAATGCCATGCGGACAGAAGGAGACAGTTGTGTAGAATGGGCTAGATGCCACATGCCAAGCCCGAAGCAGGGGACGGGCAAAGGTGCATAGTTTGGGGAAAGGAGCACTAACCAGAGATCCATGACCAGGACGCCATATAGGGTTGAGATCTGAATGCAAAAGCGCAGTGGAAACAAGAAAGATTGAAATATGTAAACATATAACAGCCAGTGATTACTGAGTATCACACCCATGTGTCAGACACTTCATAAATGTGATGGCATTTAATTTTGAGAACTTGAGAGGCTGGGGCTACCATTCTCCTTATACTATAGAGTAACTAGCAGGGGCTTCCGAATAGTACCTGAAGGTCCCCTACCTTGTAATGTGCAACAGCAGAATTTGAACCCAGAGCTGTTCCCCATAAGAGCAGAGCTTTTGACCAGCACACTTGGCTGCTGCCTTGACATGGGAGCTATTATATTGGTTTCTCTGTATGTCGATGGTGCATGAAGGGCTGAGGCACTGAGTAGAGTAAGACGGGGCGATGACACTAGGACCTACGGTTCAGCTGTTTGGTGATCAGTGAGGGGACTGTGGTATACACAGAGGGGCTCACGCCTTCACGCCTGCACTTTGCACAGGGAGCCAGGTGTGTCCCAGCATCAGGAGAGCCCCCTCTAGCTGGGCGTACACATCGTGTCAGCCCAGCTGGAGGAACGAGGCCTTTTAACACCCCGGGCGGGCAGGTTAATCAAATGTGCCATGAAAACAGCACGCCGCATTGCAATAATGAGGTCAAGTGATGGAAAGGAAAGAAGAATTAGGATGGAGTTTCTGTTTTGAAATTGTATCCAAGACCAAGAGTCACCCTACTCTTATAGCTGAGGCACCTATAGGTTAAGTGATTTGCCCAAGGTCACATAGAAAGGCAGTGGCAAGAATAGGCTCAACCCAGAATCCTGAAAGCCATTTTTCTTCAAATGCAGCCCACAGAGGCTCAATTTCCTGAACAACTCCTGTTTGTGAATTCAGCCAGGAAGGCCAGTCCTCCTTTCATGGACACCCATGAACCCAGCCTACGTTCATAGTTCCCAGTGGGTGTGTGACAGTTTTGAACTGCCTCAGTTAAAAATTTTCTCCAAACTCCATATCTGTGAGATGATCAGATCATGGAAATATGCTGCTTTCTCATTTCTCCAGATTTGCTCTCACTGGGGCCATATGTTAAGGAAGCAACAGTTTAAAAAGAGGAGCCACACCTACCCACCTCGACTCAGCTGGAAAAAGGACAGCGGGGCCACTTACATGGCCACTTCAGTTTACAAGCAGTCCTTGCAAGCCCTCAGGGCTAAGCTGGTTGGGAAGATTGAAGGTGGTCAGGCACAAACCCAGGAATGGTACTGTTGCCTTCCGGAAACTGGAAAGAGCCGTGAGTGAGCCCTGCCAAGGAGAGGTGCTGTCACTCCCCACATGTTCAGCAGGCAGGTCCCCCTGGGGACAGTTTGAT
>NW_011906154.1:0-2259 GCF_000151845.1 Pteropus vampyrus
TGATATTTAGACTTTCTCATTGGCAGCTCAAGTGACAGAATTGAAGGTTGTTCAAATTGAAGCGATCACATAGCTGTGAGCCAGGACACTGAAGCCATCAGGAAAGATGCAGAGAATTATGAGAGCAGGGCTAGAGTCCTAAGGGAGAATGTAATATCACCATCTTGCAGCTTCTAGGATGCAGGGAAAGAAGTGGATAGTGCTGGCTCTAGAAGAATAGAGATTATTGATATTTTGCAGAAAAACAATGATTTGGAAGCTGCTTCAGGAGTTCAATAATAAACTATCTCCTTCTCGCCAATATCCTTACCATTATTGTTTGAATGTGCAGAACTACTATGTTTAGAGTCAGTGGAGACAAAAATGGAGCAAAGTCTGTAACTTCTGTCCTCAAGGGCTCTGCATTCTGATTGGGCAGACAAGGCATGTACTCACACAGCAAAGGATGAGAATCTTAGATTTAAAGGAGCCTTTTGTACATCTGAGGTTGGGCCTTGAAGGAGTTAACCAAGGGTGAGGCAGATGGACTTTGAAGGTAAGGATCCCTCAAGGATTTCACTGGAGGGAAGTGGCTCCAGCAATACCACTGAGGAGGTGATGGGCAAGATGTGTTCCAAGGGTAGTCACTGAGTTTCCTGGAGTAGAGGGGACTGAGTTGGTGAGTAGCATGATCTGGAGGACCTTAAACTCTACTCAAGTGAAGCTGAGAAGCTTAAATTAAACGCCAATTCTGTGGTAGCATTCCCCAATTGTGGGGGAAAACAAAGAAAGATCTTAGTCAAAGAATGATTGCCATTATGGTGTAATTGAAAGGAAAATTCATCTTCTGTCAGTGTTTCAGCTACTACCTTTTGGCAGATGATTTTCAAATCTGTATTGTTAATGCCCACATTTCCCTCTCAACCTTCACTAGCTATGTCAATGACACCTACCTTGCCAAGTCAAATGCCAACATTATTATTACGGGGAACCATAATCACTCCTGCCATGGTCATGTTATCTTCAGTGGCCCTGCTGAGCTCCGATACTGTTTAAAAATGAATCATCTGAGGTTATCCCCAAACTTCCTTTCTTTCTACTTTTGACAGTAATGGTTGATTATTGTGTGTCTCAATCACTGTGTTGGGGAAACGGAGTTGAATAAGTCTTGGTACCTGGCCTAGAGGATCTACCAACTTACCTAGAAGAGGCAGTGTGAAATGTACACTTAGTTGTTCTGACAGAAGACCTCTGGGGAGTGGTACCTGGAAGCCAAGGGAGAGGGAGGCAAGAAAGGCCACCTGAATGTGATACCCAGAGCAAGGGCAAGGAGTTGAGTGGGAGCTAAAATGGGAGATGGGAAGGTCATTTCAAAAAGAGGAAAACATAGATACAAGGCAGAGATGAGAATAATGACTATTTTTGGAGGCAGGGAATGTTCAGAAATGAAGCTGGCTGGTAACCCGTCATCCTGCAATTCCTAGCCTGATAATATCTCTCCTTTTTCCCTGATATTATTTTGACAGAGTTGGATTATCTTATTACTAAGGCCACTCAAAAACACACATTTGACCAATTTCTATGCCTGTAACTCATTTTAATCTTTAGTTCCTCCACTGCCAAATAATGTCACTGAAGAGTCCCAAATCTGTTTTGAATTACATGTAACTTCTCATTTTTGTTTCAAGATCTTTTGCTGAAAATGCCTCCTCTCCCCACTCTGTGTGTTATCTATCTGTTAGCATGATTCCAGCTTGTGTGGTGGGGACCACGATGAGACTACCTTCTTGTTTCTGATACCACACCTGCATCATCTATCACCCAGTCCTCATCCAGGACAATGTTTGTCCCCCTTTTCTGGCAAACCATGCCCATCCCTTTCTTTCAATCCCACAGAGGCTTCCATCTTTCACCAACTGCTTCTGCCTAGAATTGGTCACTGCTCTTAGATTTTATTCTATTGAAAGGACTGATGTTTTAAAAAATCCAAAAGAAAGCATTTCTATTTTTTTTAAACTTCAGAAGAAAATATTCATATTATTCAATGTCGCTTACGTAATATTCACATAGAAAATTCCAAGAAAATGTTTGTTTCTCTTGTTTTCTTTTATCAGATGACAAGAACTGTTTATTCTTTCCCCTCTAGTTTCCTTCTTGAAGCTCAGAGCTAACTCTAAATGTTTAACTGTAGTAACTATATTAGCTAATTTTTATCTCAATGATAAAAACCTTTGTAACACAGGCTGCTGTTCAGCAGACTACCTCAAGTAATGAGCTTCC
>NW_011906155.1:0-1886 GCF_000151845.1 Pteropus vampyrus
GAGCCTTGACTTTCTCATCCATAAATGGGAATGAAGCTAAAGGATGCATTTAGTATGTTTGGCATTTAGGGAGCCCTGAAAAATTTGTGATTGATTATTGTCAGTCTCCAGTGACTTCAGCTTCAGTAGAGGAGGTTTCAGTCTGGGTTTGACTGGCCTTGTAGGTAGCAGAAAGGGAGATATTGGTCTGGCTGGGGGTAGGGGGAGTCAGTGGATTGGTGACTGTTTTAAACTCCATCTTCCACACCCAGCTCCCTGTAGTCAGAGGAGGGGGTCTGCAAGCTGGGTTTTCCATCTTTCTGCAAACAGAGCTGCAGAGACATACCCTAGATACAGAGATACCCAGAATCGGGGGTCCTCAGCCAAGGGGGCTGCACCCGTTGCTGGGTGGAGCCCAAGTCCAGGACACCGGGCTGTGGAGCCAAGCAGAACTGGGTTCTAGTCCCAGCCTCTCACTCCCACTTGGGAACCCCTCTGGGCCTCCCCCTGCTTTTCTGTAATAGCGACGACAACAACAGCAGTTTAGTCTGCGAGTTGCTGGGGGTTCCCGAGGCCATGTTCTCAGAGCGCTTGCACGAGGCACAGATGCGAAAAAGGCTTAGGAGAAACTGTGTCTCGCTCAGAGTAGGGCGCTCCATCAATATCTGCCGAAGGAGTCAAAGGGAGCTATAGTTCTTATTCCTCTCATTCTCAACCCCTCTGTGCCACCCTGATCCCTGCCTGGAGATGGGGCCACACTGAGCAGATCCGCTGGAATCCCTGTCTGCTTGGATCCCTTTACTCCTTCCAGGGCACTGGTTCCCAGAGCATCCACTCCTCACAGCTTCCCCTGTCTGGCTTCGTGCCTGAAGCAGCTATGAGCCTGAAGCACCTTAACCAATGAACAAGGGTGTTTGGGGTTGGGGTAAGTGCTCCAATAGCCTTGCTCTGATCAGGACACCAGGTATAACCTAGCTGTCCCCAGAGCTCCCCTGCTGGATTGAGCCAAGATTGTTGTGATGGTTAATTTTATGTCAACTTGACTGGGCCATGGGGTGCCCAGATAGTTAGTCAAACATTATTCTGGGTGTGTCTGCGAGGGTGTTTTAGATCGTATTAACATTTGAATGGTGGATTCAGTAAAGCAGATTGCTTTTCCCATAGTGGGTGAGCCTCATCCAATCAGTTGAAGGCCTGAATAGCAAAAAATAAAAAGACAGTTCTTTCAAAGTGAGGGGGAACCTCTTGCCTGACTTGAGCAGGGCCATAAGTTTTCCCTGCTTTCAGGGAAACTGGAACATCAGCTCTTCAGCCTGCCCTCTTTTGGGCTGGAACCACACCAACAGCTCTCCTGGGCGTCCAGCTTGTCGACTGCAGATCTTGGACTTGTCATCTCCATAATTGTGTGAGCCTGTTCCTTATAATCAGTTTCTGTTGGTTCAGTTTCTCTGGAGAGCCCTAACAGTTGCCCTCTGTGAGACTTTGCTCACTATCACAGCCTGCTAACCCCTACCCCGGCTCCCGGCTCTGCTGTGCCCAACCCCAGTTTTTCCAGCTTAATGTAGCTCTTTCATGGGAATCCTCGTTCACACTCATACACACTACCCACGACTCCACTCCCAGATGCCCTGACCCTGCAGTGCTGCCCCTTGGTCCCCCAAAATACTCCCACCCTGTCACTCGCTGTCACACTCATGCCACCTCTAAGGCTGGAGCTGATCAGCCACAAGAGGGGGAAGAGCAGACCTGGCTGAGGGGAGCCTTGTCCCAAACCCCAGCCTTACTAGGGGATAAGAAGGGGCTGGCTCCCTCTCTTGGACCTCCTGGCCAAGTGCTTGGCAGAGGATCTAATCCATCATCTGCCCCAGGTAGGAGTGTGTGTGTGTGTGTGTGTGTGTGTGTGTGTG
>NW_011906156.1:0-2131 GCF_000151845.1 Pteropus vampyrus
CTTGTACTTATGTACAGTGGAGAAGTGACAGCGGCATTTCTGTCCATGGCCCTTTCCAGTAAACTCAGCCTCAGCCCAGTGGCCAGGAATGTGTGAGCAGGGCACCTCAACTCACTCTTCAAGGTACTTAAAAAACAAAGCAAACAAAACGCCTACGAATAATTCGTAAGTTCCATTTGTAGTTAATGATTCTAGAAATGCCATGGCTAAGTTGCTGGTTTAAAAAAAAAAAAAAAAAGTTACTGTGAACAACTGGAGCCTCGCCATAAAACCTTTGTTATTCTGGAGCCCCACGGCTGTGTGCAGAGTTCAGGGCTAGGAGTAACTGGGGGCAGGGAGGAGGTAGTAGTGAGGAATCCAGGGAGTGCTAAAACAGGGACCCTGCTCCAAAAGGATTTGCCATTTGGGTACAGGGGAGACAGTCCTGTACCCAAATGTGTTTCCTCTATTCTAGCTCAGCATTGAGGTTCGGCCGTGCAGTGGGAAGGGATTCTGGGAGCACCTTCCACAGAGGCAGGCTGCCGCTTAAATCTCGACTCTCCGATGTACTAGCTCAGGGTCTCTGGGTGTGAGTTTCTTAATGTCTCAGAGCCTTGACTTCTATATACTTTCTCAGGAAGCTGGTTATGAGCATTGAATGATATACGCTGAGAGCCTAGCACAGCGTCTTGCTCATAGCAGGTGCTCAGTGAACACTAGTTCTTTTTCTCTTCTTCTCACCTATTCAAGGAGGATGGGGCAGTGGTGGAGGAGAAGGAAAGCAGGTTCCAAGGGTAGGGGAGAACACAGCCCAGGCTTAGGGGTGGACACTGCAGGCCTGGACAGGGAGCAGAGCTCAGTCCTGGAGGTGGCGGACAGGGACCCACACTGAATTCAGAGGCACAACAGAAAACCATGTGACATGAAGGCCTGTGGAGAGGAATGTGTGCTTAGAGGAGTTTGTTGAGGGTCATGAATGTGTAGAAGAGGAGCAGGAGATAGGTAATGAGAAATAGGGCGAGAAGTGATGCTAATTACAAGGTGAAAAACTGGGACTTCCACTCACAGGTGAACATTTTCAGTGTTGGAGATCTGGGAAGTTGCCGTGAGCAGTGCACCACTGTTCAAACTTAGGAAAGGTTTGGGTATCCTGCCTCAGTGTCCCAAGAGATGCTGACCCCTGGCATTTGCAGCCCCAAATGGTTTTCTTTACCTATTTCCTGACTAAAGTGGAAGGAAAATGCTTAGGAAGATGTGGGATATTTAAAACAAACAAAATTTCGTCTTTTGCCTTTAAACACTTTCTCCAGCCCCACCACTATGCATTCCTCCCCACCATTTCTCAAAATACAAATTACTGAGGAAATAGGCCGTGGAGGATGTATTGCATGCACAGTGCTAGATGGTGAGTGTTTTGCCTGTTCAGAAGTGCTACATTATGCATGTGGAACCTGGCAGTCTCTTGGGATAATGGGTCAACAAATCCCAAATGTGGCTTGAAGCAGCTGTGACTCTCCATTTCCAGGGAGGCCAGGCCATGCTCTTGGGTTGTACATAGTTCCGTTTCCCCTAAACCTCAGAGACCAGATGAAACATTGCTTTTAAACAATATTCTTTGTAAGCCCTGCCTGCAGGCAGAAGGATGATGGACTGTCAGTCTCTGTCAGTCCATTTCCTGAGCGTTTAGGAATCTTCCAGGTCAAAGGGTAGCTATTCTGCTAACGTTACCTGGTTTCGAGGATTGGAAACAGTGCGTGGTGATGGGAGGAGTGTTGACGAAGAAACTAGAAAAACAGAGAATTTTTAGTTTGCCTGGGAGGTGGGAGAATATTGCCCAGACCTTTTGGTAACTGAGTTTAAGGGAGTGTGTGTGTTTCAGGGCATTCTTGCCCCTAAAGTGGCTTCTTACTCATGAGACATATTGGTCATGGCAATAAGAAAAATACTAGTAATAAAAGCAAGCATTTCCAAAGTACTTTAATAATCTCATTTGGTCTTTACAAAACTCTGAAAGATAGGCAGGGATGATATTATCCTGTGTCAAATGAGATGAGGGATAAGTGTGCTGCCTGAGGCCATTCTGCTTGTTGATGACAGATGGAGGCCCGATAATCCATGTCTCCCCAGCTTCAGGGCAGTGACACTGCCCTCT
>NW_011906157.1:0-2588 GCF_000151845.1 Pteropus vampyrus
CTTATCTTAAGGAAAACACTGTTAGCTTTTCACACTTGAGTATGATATTAGCTGTGGGTTTGTCATATATGGCCTTTATTATGTCGAACTATGTTCCCTCTATTCCCACTTTGCTGAGAGTTTTTAACATATATTGACAATGGAATTTGTTAAATGCTTTTTCTATATCTATTGATATGATCATATAATCTTATCTTTCATTTTGTTTATGTGGTGTATGAAAAAATTTGTTTTTAATTTACAATCTTTTAGCTAGACTGATGACAAAATAAAGGAGAGGAGACACAAACTACCAAAATCAAGAATGAAAGTGGGGACATCAGAATCATTCTTAGAGAAATTAAAGGATTATAAGAAACTACTATAGACGTGTTCATTGCAACAAACTTAAAAAAACTTGGATAAAATGGCACATTTCTAGAAAGACACAAATTACTGAATTTGACTATGGAAGAAATGGAAAATATGAATAGACAAATAAAAAGTAAAGAAATTGAGGAAATTAGTAATTAAAAATATTTCCAAAAGAAAAGAACAGGACTAGATGGTTTCACTGCTAAATTAAACCAAACAATTAAAGAACACATAAAACCAATTTTTTACACTCTTTCAGGAAATAGAAGAGGAAACACTTCACAACTTATTCTGTGAGATCAATGTTACTCTGACACCAAAACTAAAGAAAGGCATTGTAAGAAAACAACAAATATTTCTCATGAATACAGATATAAAAATCTCCAATGAAATGTTAGCAAACAAAATCCAGGAATATCTGAAAAAAAATATACACTATAAACAAGAGAGATTTATACTAGGGATATAAGGTTGGTTTATCATCAAAAAATTAATTAACAACCTTGAGGGGATTATGCTAAGTGAAAGAAGTCATACAGAGAAAGACAAATACCATGTGATCTCTCTTATTTGGAATCTAAAAATAAATGAATAAAGTAATAAATAAATAAGTAACCAAGCTCATAGATACAGAGAACAGATTGGTGGTTGCCAAAGATAAGGGTGCAGTGGAAGAAATGGGGAACTGTTTTTATTTTAGCTTGAGTAAACTGATTAAAAATACAATTAACATAATATAACTTATTAATAAAGAACAAAATCTACATTGATATTTCACTTGATACATAAAAAGCATTTGACAAAAATCCAACACCCATTTATAATAAAAAAAAAACACTCTTAACAAAATAGGAATATAAAGTATCTTCATCAACCTGAATCAGGGCATCTATGAAAAACCTACCACATACATCTTAATTAATGGTAAAAAATTGATTTCCTTCTCAGATCAAGAACAAGACAAGGATGTCCTATTTCACCATTTCTATTCTACATTGTTTTGGAAATTCCAGCCAGTGAAAGAAGGCAAGAAAACAAATAAAGGGCATCCAAACTGACTTTATTTGCTGACAACATAATCCTGATAAAGAAAATAAGGCGTGTGTGCTTGCATACACACGCACACAAAGTATTAGAAATAACTACGTGTAGCAAGGCTGTAGGATACAAGATCAGTTGTATTTCTATACACTAAGAATGAGCAATTAAAAATTAATTTAGGAAAACAATTCTACTTACAATGATGTAAGAGTAAAATACTTAGGACCAAAGTTAACAAAAGGAGTGTAAGAGTTGTACACTGAAAATTGTAAATTCTTAGTGAGAAAAATTAATATCTAAATAATAGGGGAGTTATTCTGTGTTCATGAATTAGAAAGCACAGTACTATTTAAATGGAAATTCTCCCCAAATTGGTCTACAGCTACAACACAAACCCTATCAAAATTCAAGCAGTTCTTCCTACAGAAAATGGCAATCTTATTCACAACATAGAAAATGAAGCATCTAAAATTGGCAAAATAATCTTTAAAAAGAAGAAAAAAGTTGGATGATTTATATTACTCCATTTAAAAAGTTTTTTTCTTTAAAAAAATAAATCTACAGTAATCAAAACACTATTACTGGCATAAGGACACACATACAGTTCAATGGAATAGATCTGTTCGTTCAGAAATAATCTCCTATGCTTATGATTCATTAATTTTTAATGAAGGTACCAAAGCAATTCAATGGGAAAATTATAGTCTTTTCAAGAATTGATGCTGGGAAGAGTGACATCAGCAAGATGTCTGAATAAGATGTTCCTTGCTCATATACTCCTTCAACAACAATTTGGCATCCATTCACAGGCAAAAGTGCCTTTTTGGGACTGTGGGTTCCAGTACTATACATCAAGGGACCCAAGAGGATACTCACCACCCATGAATTGGGTAATAGGCATACAGATCTTAGTCCTGGCTGTGGACCCTACAGTGGTCCATGAACTAGTTCAGGCCTCTCTCAGTTATGGTCTGGGAACTGTTGGAGAACCTTTCTTAGACAATCACTCATGAAGAGAGAACCTTTGTGGAAGTCCATGAGTCCAACACACACACGCACACACACACACACACACACACACACACACGCACACACGCACACACGCACACACGCACACACGCACATTTGGATACACTGGAGAGATTAAGAGGAACAGTTTGATTTTACCTGTGTTAAGTCTCTCCCAAAGTGAC
>NW_011906158.1:0-681 GCF_000151845.1 Pteropus vampyrus
TATGATCATTGGTACAATTCCTTTTATTCCCTTCCCACAAAATTCCCCATGGCATGCATCATTGCTCGGGAAACTATTCTTTGAATTGCCCATGGCAGCCAAAATGTTGGAATATCCTCTGGGCTGCTATGTTTTTGATTTGGAAGATTTCGTATCCTTGATGAGGTAGAATTAGTAGCCATGTGGTGTGAAGAATCCTGTGCTCCATGATGTTATTACCATGATGTTATTACCAGATGTCTATTTACATCTGGGTGTCAGGTTGTAGAGTGTTTCACATGGACCATACTGTTGTTAGCAGATGTCAGTTGCTTCTTACCTCTGCTAATTTTAGTACAAATTTAGAGAAGAAAAAAGGTCTGGCTCCAACAAATTGGCATTGATTTGGATTACGTTTACTTTTATTATTTTTATATTATCATGTTAGTGCTTTCAGATACTAGTCCATTTGTTTAAAAAATAGTTTTTCATATCTATTTTGCCTTTTGCTTCAGTGCTTTTCTGGTTGTCAACATATCACTATTCTTCAGAAGGTTAAGTAAGGACAATTCTATGCAACTCCTCTTTGTTTTCTTTGCTGAAGGAGTGTCTTTTGATAAACAGATTTATCTAGAATTTTTCCTTTGCCAGATTTAGTGATCAGCCTGTTTAGTAAGATACACTTTCATAGTCGTGGAGAAA
>NW_011906159.1:0-2139 GCF_000151845.1 Pteropus vampyrus
GTAATCGTGAGTCTGGCCAGACTGAGTTGGAGTCTAACTTTGTACTTTAACATCCAGTCTTTTGGCAAGTGGTTATCTTTGAGTCCTCCCTTCCTCGGAAACTTCAGACTTCATAAAACTGACTTCGTGTGACAGTGTCGGCCACTGTCAGCCCACTGTGAGAAAGAAAGTGTGGTGGCTGCCTCCCAGCTGTGGGTTGGGAGAGGAAGCAGCAGTGGGGAAAAGTAGTATAGGTCTAAAGAATCAGGACTCCTTGGCCATCCTCAGACACCCACTCCATGTGACAGATGCAGGGCTCCCTGTGAGGCTGTGAGGGTTCCATTTCACCAGAACTCTGCCCATGCAAGCTGCTTGATGTCATGGGAAATCCCATATTCGGTTTGTGGCTTTGTGTACGTGTCTGTGTCATAGAAGATTCAGTATATTACTATAAAATAAATATAATCTTTCTTTCATTTCCGGGACATTAAAATATCTGAACATATTTATTAATTCAGGTCATTTTATTTCAATTAGTTCTACATCAAAAGTTTGTCTAGAATGTCACAAAAGGGGGCTTTATTGCTGATCCCTAGAGTTTAGAAACTAAAACAATTGGAAGTGGCAGAAATTTTTAAGAGTTACTGCTTATCATTTGATCCTTTGCATCTTAGAGATTAAATTTCTGTTAAAAAAAAATATTTTGGAGGGCCAGTAGTTCTGACGGCAAAACATCTTTATAGCCTTATACTGCAACAGTTGACAGAGATTGACGTGCACAGTTTCAGTTGGAATTTGGGAAAACTGCCACCCAAACTGCTAGAGCATTGCCTGAGGCTATTCAAAAGGCTAGAAGGAGGGGGGGTCTCTTTCTGCCAGGCTTCTCTGGAAAAGCCCTCTCAGTGCTGGCCAGCCTCTCCTGGCTCGTTCTCCTCCAGGTGACCAAGGAGTGGGTTGCCTAATTTGCCAGGTTGGGTTGTTTACAGGCTGCCTGGGGGAAAATTGGGGGCTTCCTCCTGACTACTTCCTTCACATTCCTGTGAACTAGTGAGGATAATGACCCAGGAAGATTAAGTCAAGACCCATTGCACATGGTGGCCTGGGGGCCCTTGAGTCGCATCATAATTTAAGTAGGGCCTTAAATTTAGATTTTAACTTGCTACCCAAAGAGTTAAGTATAGAGGCAGAGAGAGCAATAAGATTAAAAGACGTTCATTGTATAACTTCACAAGAACACGTACGTGCACACTTTATTGTATTTTACTGTGTAACTTTTTCCATAGTTTTAATTTTTAAATGTTTGTAAATTGTAAAATACTACACATAGAATATATTCCATTTTAAAATAACATGAAATAGCCCTGTACCTAAAATTCAGAATAAGAAATTTAACTTGATCCTATGACCTTTTCCCTGATGATATATCCCTCCACCACACATCTCCCCACCCCCAAGAGTTTATGCTGTCCTAAGGTTTGTGTTAACCATGCCCCTGTCATTTTACCACCTATGTGTTTATACCTAAACGAGAGTTTGCCTGCATTTGACCTTTATGAAGTGGAATTCATACTGCACGTCTTCTTCGACTTGCTTAAGATTTGTCCATTTTAATTATTGTAGCGATGGTTAATTTCATTCTACTTTACAAATGCACACTCTATCACCATATATATTCTTCCTATTGCCTGTAGACCTTTGGGCTATTTCTGATTGGTTGGTACTTGTTGGTGTTTTTTGTTGTGAGCATTGCTGCTATGAATATTGTCAGTGCACTCTCCAAACATGGTCATTTGTTCTTAGGAATGGAATTTCTGGGTCTCTAGGAAATAATGCATGTTCAAATGCCAATTTTTAATGTTTTAAGAATTCATTAAATGTAAACATTCCAGATACCTTGTAATCCAATTTCACCATTGATTTCACTTAAAAATGCTTGGAACTGTCAAAAAAATTCTTTTATTATTTTTTAATTTTTTAATTCTTTTATTATTTAATATTTTTATTGCAGTATAATTGTCATACAATAAGCTGCGCATATTCAAAGTGTACGATTTAATAAGTTTCGACATATACACACACCTATGAAACCATCACCACAATCACAATAGTGAATACATCCATCATCTCAAGTCTCCTCACATTCCTTCATAATCCCTCTCT
>NW_011906160.1:0-1977 GCF_000151845.1 Pteropus vampyrus
ATTTACTCAATTGGTTTATGTCTTAATTCTTGAATTAAGCTGTAAGTTTCTTCAGGACAGGGAACATATCTTGTTCATCTCTGTATTTTCTATAGTTTGTAACACAATGCCTTGAACAGAGTAAACAGTAAAACATCATGATTAAGAATATAAGATGAAATGAGTTCAGAAATGTGGCAGGATATCAGATCAATGTGCTAAAATAAATTTTATTTCTATATATTAGCAATGAACAATCTGAAAATAAAATTCCATGAAATCCCTATTAAGATCCCAGTTTTTCTTTTCTTTTTTTTCTTTTTTGCAGAAATTAACAAGTTGATCCTAAAATTCATGTGGATGTGTAACCCAGAATAGCCAAAACACTCTTGAAGCAGAAAAACAAAGTTGGAAGATATACATTTTCCAATTTCAAAACTTATAACAGAACTAAAGTAATCAAGACACAAGACATAGAGAAGGACACATGTATAGATCAATGAGGTAAATTGAGTGTCCAGAAATAAACCCTCACATTTATGGTCAATTGTTTTTCTGATAAAGGTGCCAAGACAATTCGATAGGGAAAGAATCGTTTTTTAAATATATGGTGCTGGGACAACTGGATATACACATGCAAAAGAATAAGCTGGACTATACCTCACACCATACAAATAAATTAATTCAAAATAGATCATAGACCTAAATGTAAGGTTACTCCTAGGAGAAAACATAGGAATAAATCTTTATGACTTTGGATTTGGCAGTGGTTTCTTAGATATGTCATTAAATGCAGATGTGACAAAAGGAAAAAAATAGATAAATTGGACTTCAAAATTAAAAACTTTTGTGCTTCACAGAACACCATCAAGAAAGTAAAAAAAACAACCCACAGAATGAGAGAGAACCTTTGCCAATGGTATATTTGACAAGAAACTTATATCCAAAATATATAAAAACCCATTAAACATGGATAAACCTGCATCACTGTGAGAAAATAAATTTCTGTTGTTTAAGCCACCCAGTCTGCGGCATTTTGTTATAGTGGCTGTAACAAACTAATACAGTAATTCTTTTGAATATATAACAATGATGTCATGTATAAGAAAGGCCTATGCTTTGAATTATTGCATTTTGCAGGGTGGCATGTTTTGATCACTCACGTCATCAATTGTTAGAAGTGTGAGAACTCTCCAGAAGATCAAGCACTGTGCAGCAGTTACCACGCGCAGGCTCCACAGAGTCCTAGCCTTTGAGAATGCCCTGTTCACCTACCCGAAAGAAGGTTCATACTTAGAAGATCTCTCCAGACCCTCGAGATTTTCATAAATTAGTAGAGATTGTTCCAGATGTGCTTAAAACCTAGGAAAAATGTCATTTAAAATGATGTCTAATTACTGAGAACTTTTAATAACATGGGGAAATGATTATATTATAATATTAAATTAAAAATTTAGCATGCAAATTTAACATGTATAGATATAATCACCTTATCTGTGTGATGGTATGCATAAAAGAAAGACTGAATAGAAATACAGTAGAAGTGAACATTTATTTTTCTTTGTGCTGAGATTACAGTTTCTTTTTTTTCTTTATACCTCTTTATATTTCTGAAATTTTCAAAGTGAGCATGTATTATTTTTATAATCACAAAACATGCTTTTATTTTAAAGCTTAACAACTGGGGCCGAGGGTGTATAACCCAGTGCTAGTAGTGAGAGTCATCTCCAGGAGACAAAGTTCCAGGAGTCATAGGTCAGATCTCTGTGCCTTTGGAACCCTGCTGCCCACCTGTCCCCTTGAGATCTGGCCATGGATGTTCCCCATGCCTGGAAATTCTAATTATGCTCCTACAGTTTCCTCTTGTCTAAAACGGGTCTCTGAACACCAACCCTCCCTTCAGACCTCTAACCCCTGACTCTGAATGTCAGCTTTTCTTTCTGGATTCAGGTGTCCACTCCTCTTTCTCTACCAACAACTCAACCCAGCCTCTCCCTC
>NW_011906161.1:0-2071 GCF_000151845.1 Pteropus vampyrus
CAGAGCCCAGTTTGGTTCCTCTCATAGAAACCTGGAGATTTCTAGACCCTGGGTTTGGAGTCTGGTCTGCCACATTCAGCTTCTTCTCGACCCGGACCCTAGGTCTCAGACATGCTCTGTTGTTCTTGCCCCTTCTATACCAGAGCACGTCTGCGGTCTCGCAGCAACCCTGGCCCCTCAGAAAGCGGGCTCCCTCTGTCGGTTTTGAGTAAGTAGCAGGAATATCCCCCGGATCACAGCTGCCTCTGCCCCTTCTCTTTCCAGAAGTCAGAAAGATTTTCGGAAACCAAGTCATGTTGACCTCAGCACTCGTGGCCTCAGTTCTCCGTCCTGATCATTAAGCTGAATGGTCACAAGGTCTCAGGTCTCACTGCCCAGCCCCAATCAGCCTGGGCGCCAAGTGGAAAGAAGGGACTCAGTGGCAGGGAGTCTCTCTGTAGTTTTCTTGGACAGCCACAGAAGAGGGGGCTGTCAGCCAGGGCTGTCGAAGGCTGTTCCTCTCACCTGTCCCGCTCGGCACCTGTTCAGTGTGTCATTGTCCATTTATTCCCGACCGTTCATTCACTTACCCTTTATGTCCCCAGCACTTTGCTGGGGCTGTGGGGAATGAAGGAAATCTAAGACAAGGTTTCCTCCTCACGGAAGCTCTCAGCTGGGCGAGGACTCCCCAGGCTGGAGACTAATGTTTTATCCAGATTCAGCTCTAAATGAAAACAAAATAAGATAAAACAAAAATCCTTGGGCCTCTCTACCCTACTCTTCAATACTCTTTGGTCCCCTCAGGTCTTTTGGGACCCAGGTTGCCTCTCTTGGGTCTCATGCCTTGAGGACATAGCTCCTAAACTAATATGCAAAATAGTAGTAATTAATAAGGGCTTAATGTCTGCCTCTCAGGCGTATTTACGTTTTAGTGGTGAACTTGTAAAAAAGCTCCAGGCCTTCAGCATCCCGGGAGTCTAATACATGTGGGGTCACTACAGATAAATTGATAGTTGAGGTAGAAAAATCAGGGGTGTGGGGAAGTGCGAATCCCCCACATCTATTGAATCTCACATTTGCTTTGATTAAACAGGGATTGTGTCTAGTTCACGGAGTTTCTGCAGCGCCTGGCACAATGGCACATGCCTGCCCACAACCTCTGCTTCCTACCCCCGCTGGAATTTCACTTATGCAAATGCTGCTGCCCACCCACCGGCCACCGCCACACACACATACACCCCACATGTGTGCATATAAGTGGTATTTGATGGATTGCCTAGTTTAAAATTTCAGTCCAAATTGTTTAAGCAAAAAAAGCAACAAGTTCGTATCATTCAGGCAACTGAGAGGAACTTACCAAGTGAAAACCCCATGGGGGAACTCTGACGGGTAAGATGTAAAGTGGAGATTAAGGGGTTTAAGAGGAAATCTGAAAAAACAAAGAGCCGAAGATAAAAAGATAAGGGACAGACTGTGTGGGAGGGGGGCTCTGACAGCACCTGGAATTCCTCTTGGCTCTAGGTTGGTGGCTCCCCGCCAGCGCCAGCGAGGGCAGGTGAGCCACCCCGGGGCCCGGAGGGCTATGATGGCTTTTCCTATCAGAAATGCCTCTCACCTGCAGCCAGTCCTTGAGCCCATGGTAGATGTGACATGACGTCTGCCACTAGGACTTAAACTATTCGAGCCTCCATTTCGCTATGTAGACACAGCTCTCCCTCCCTCCATCTCTCCTTTCCAGCTTTTGCCAAGGGGGAAAGTAGGGAGGGGAGGAAAGAGGCCAGCAGTGGGAAGGAAACAGCTAGAGTGGGCCCAGAGTTTTCTAACATAATTTTCTATATTTAATTTCTAAGTTCCCCATCATCTGGTTTTTAGCCCTGGCTGCCCATTAGAGTCACCTGGGCACTTTGAATAATCAAGGTTTCTGGGCTCCATCCCACACCGTTTCAGAGTCTGCAGGTAGGACTGGACAAGGGCAGTTTTGTAAAGCTCCCAGGGGACTCTAATGGGCAGCCAGGCCTGTGACTCATGCATGACATGAGGGCGTCTTCCCCCTCCCTGCGTGGGAGAAAAGCGTCCATTATGCTTTCTCCCC
>NW_011906162.1:0-3281 GCF_000151845.1 Pteropus vampyrus
AATCATTCAAGATGTTGCATATATTAATGTAGTTCATTACTTTTATTGCTGAATACTATTCTATTGTATGATACAGAACAGTTTAATGTGTCACACATTCAAGGGCATTTTGGTAATTTCAAGTTATTGGTGATTATAAATAAAGCTTGTATGACAGTGTAAAAGTTTTGTGTGACTATAAATATTTATCTTCCTAGTATAAATGCTAAAAATGTTATTGCTTGGTCATATGATAAATGTGCATCTTCTTAAACTTCAGACTGATTTCCGTAGTGGCTGTGCCATTTTTATATTCTCATCAATGTATGAGAAGGCCAGTTTCCCTGAACCTTTACCAATATTTGGTAGAATATTCTTAAGCTATTTTAATAGATATACAGTAGTATCTGGTAGTTTTAATTTGCATTTCCCTAATGACTAGTGATGCTAAACATTTGTTCATGTATTTGTCATTTGCCTCTCTTCTTTTTGTCTTCTTTTTGCCAATTTTTTAAAATTTCTACTTCTTTTTTCTTATTAAAAGTATTGGGATGTTATTGATTAATAAAATTATATATGTTTCACGTATACAATTCAATAATACATCATCTGTAGATTGCATTGTGTGTTTACCACCCAAAGTCAAATCTTCTATCACCATATATTTAAACCCCTTTACCTTTATCTACCACCCCCTCTCCCTTTTCTTTCTGGTAACCACTGTGAGTTTTTGTTTGTCTCGTTTGTTTGTTGCTTTCAGATTTATATCCCACATATGAGTGAAATCATATGGTTCTCAACTTTTTCTGACTTATTTCACTTAGCATGTGTTATTATTTAGAGAGTCCTGTATATGTTTTGGATATGTATTATTTGTCGGATATGTGACTTGCAAATATTTTCTCCCAGTTGGTGGCTTGCCTTTTCATTCCCTTCACAATGTCTTAGGCAGAGCAAAAGTTTTTAACTTTTATGAAGCCAAATATATCAGCTATTTTATTTTATGGATAGTGCTTTTGCTGACATTTCTGAGAACCTGTCACCTAGATCTCAAAATTTTTTCCTGTGTTCTCTTTTAAAAGTTTTATAGCTTTACATTTTGCATTTAGATCTATCTATGATCATTTTAATTTTTGTACAGTGTTTGCTTTAAATGGATAATGTTTTCTCACTGATGTCCAACTGTTCCAGCACCATTTTATAGAAAGTCTATTCTTCCTTCTCTAAATTTCTTTTGAAACTTTGATTAAAAGTCAGCTAGTCACATTTGTATGGGTTTATTTCTGTGTTTCCCATTCTGTTCCATTGATCTATGTGTCTATCTACTATTCCATGCTGTATTGATTGCTGTAGATATTGACTAAGTCTTAAAAATAAGTACTATGTTTCCTCCAATTTGATGCTTCTTTTACATATTGCTTTAACTATTATAATCCCTTTGTTTCCACATAAATTTTAAGATAAAATTTACACGCACACACATACACGCACACACACACACACACACACGCACACACACGTACGTAAAATTTTTGTTGGGATTTTATTAGGGTTTACATTTAATTTACATATTATTTTGTCAAAAACTGATATCTTTAGTATGCTGGGTATTCCAACCATGAACATTAAATGCCTCTAAACTTATTTAGGTCTTCTTTGACTTCTTTTTATCAATTTTGTATTTTTTATTATACAGACCCCATACATGTTTTATTCATGGAGCTTCTTGTATCTGTGCATTTGTTTATCACCAAGTTTAGAAAATCTTTGGCCACTATTTCTTCAGATATTTTCTTCACTAACCTCTTCTCCTGGGACACTAGTGGTATAAATTTTAGAACTATTAATATCGTCCTACAGTTCTCAGAGGCTCTGTTTATCCTTTTTTACAATTTTCTCTCTCTCTTCTTCAGATTGAATTTTTATTTATCTAACTTCAGATTCACTGATTCTTTCATTAGTCATAGCCATTCTGCTCTTCAGCCCAATCCATGATTTAAAAAATTTAAGACATTACAATATTCAATTCTAAAATTTCCATTTGATTCTTCTTCTTGTTTGTATTTCTCGGTATACTCCTATTTTTCTACTAATTTAAATAGTGTTTTTATTCACTTCATAGACCACAGTTATAAAAGCTGCAGTAAAGCCTTTTTCTGAAAATTCCAACATCGTCATCATGAGATTGACACCCATTGGTTATTTCATATTTTTTGGTTCTTTGTTTATTGTGTAATTTAAAATTTTATCAAATTTTCAAAATTATAATGAAAGATTGAGTGCTGTTAAAATCTTGTTGCAAATGTTTATATTTTTGTTTGCAGTCAACATTTTCAAATTCAGAGGGTAAATTCTGTCTCATTTTATGTAAGTGATGATTTCAAGGTCAGTTCAGTTTTCAAAGCTTTTGTTAAGATTTTTGGGTTCATCTGTATATGTACCATGCAGGATTAGTCAGGGAATTGGCACAAAATAGGTACTCAAAATAATTTTTTCACTCATTTTCAATTTTTTGTATAGCTTGTTCAAAGCTGAATCATAGGGAAATATTGGATTTTGAAAGTCCCTTAATTTTGAAAAAAATGACACTTATATTAATCTTATTTCTACACTAACTGGTGTGTTTTGTCCAGGACTGTAGCATAGCATGTATTCCTCAAAGGAGTATATACTGAAGAGTTCCACAGTGAATTTCGTTAAATGGGCAAATGGAATAAATTTTTTTATATGCTACAAATTCCATTTTTTTTTGGCATTTACTATTTATTCTCATTTTCTAGATGATAGCTAATAATTTTAATATCTGTATGGATTATGTTAAGTTGATTTTCCTATAAAAGTGCATGCGTATATATATTTCTGAGATTCAAAATTCTCCCTATGCTTATTTTCATTTTCTCCTTCAGTTCCAATATACCTAATATTAAGTACAGTATAAAATATATTTTTTTAAAAGTCTTCTACTTTCTAATGTGGCCACTACAGTGTGATTAAAGTATGGAAAGTTATCTGTCTAGTGTAATAAGAATAACTCATTAGTTTTCTACAGGTGGAAACTATATAAAACACTTTTCTATGTTACAGTGTTGTGCCTTTGTTTTAAATTCACACTAATTTTTTATATCGTATAACTTTTTCTTATTCACAGCTTTGTAGTTTTTAAAATATTTTTTCTATTACTGATAGAATGACTTGAAAAGATTTTACTATTTTTATTTTTTTAAATTGAAAATTCAGAGGACTTATCAACTCAAAAAAGAATGAGCTATTGAACTATGAAAGAGAGGGGAAACTTAAATGCA
>NW_011906163.1:0-1002 GCF_000151845.1 Pteropus vampyrus
CTAGAAGACATTAACAGAGATCCAACTGTGAAACTGGTTAATGCAAGGCTTTGGTTCTGACCTTGAGTAATAAACATCTTTGTTCTTGGCTCTCCGTGTGCCCCTACCAGATGCTGCTTCCATTGCGTCCAGTTGAGACCTGTTTGTCTCAAACTAAAACCTCCTAAACTTTAGAATAGTATTTTGAGATTTGCCTGTATACAGGGACATTGATCCCATAACTAACCGAGGCTGGAGATTCCAACTTAGACATGAGCTCCGAAACAAGGCGAATCTTGATTATTTAGGCACTCCGCCTGGGAGAAATACTGACTCATTGGTTACATGAACAATGAGAGCGATGTTCTCGATTGGAGGTGTATGTTGTAGGTGGCGATGCAAATAGAAAAGACTATAAGAAACTTATTACTAACTCTGGCAAGTGTTATTAATGAGAACGCTTTTGCCTTAGATGGAATATAAATCAGTCTCAACTTGTTGGCAAAAGTTATGATGGACAATTACATTGCCCTAGATTTCTTATTGGCTGGTCATGGTGGTGTCTATACCGTTGCTAATACTTATGTTGTGTTTGGAACAATGAAACAGGCGAGGTATAACAGACTATACGTTGCCTTAAGAAAAAGCTATTTGGTTCTTTGAAGTCGATCTTCTTACCCTGTGGGATCTGTTCTCTCAGCTTGGGTTGGCTAATTGGAGCTACTGATTCCAAAGCATCTTACAGGGAATGTTATTTGTTCTTGTTTCTGCCATAGTGGTCATGATGCTGGTCTGTTGCGTTTTATCCCAGAATCTTAAATTCTTCTGTGTAGTTGTTCTCATGCCAGATGATCACCAAGGTACCACAGCAACAAAACAGTCAGAGATCTTTCAAAATACAGTTGACTAAGGAGACAAATGGACAATCCTAAGCAGTAAAGATTTACGCTTTTAGCCTTCCCTGAATTAGTCAATTTCTTATAAGCAAGAAAGTAATGCAAGGGGGACGGGAGGGGGGGGGGA
>NW_011906164.1:0-1897 GCF_000151845.1 Pteropus vampyrus
GGCGGGGCCCGAGACCCTCGGAGGGACCGTGCGGTCGGAGCCACAGTATCGTAACGGGAAGACACCATCTGCTTTCCATTCTCATCTGCCCGAGCACGCCGCAGCGTCACAGGGAAAGGGCGTGGGCTGTCCCGCACTGACCGCAGCGATGGGACTGCGACCGCCTCCTCCACCCAGACGTGATGCGGCACTGCCACAGGGCCGGGGCACGGAGACCCCCGGGTATCCGTCCGCGACTACACAGACAAAGACGTTTTGGCAGACATACGCAGTGGAGTATCATCCGGCCATAAAAACCCGAAACACTGCCGTCTGCGAGCGCAGGGATGGGCCGAGGGCGTCGCGCTAAGTGGCGGAAGCCAGGCAGAGAGAGGTGAACGCGCAGCCGCCGCCCCGGGTCGCAGTTATCACGGGGCCAGTCCCTTTGTCCAGCGCATCCATGCCCATGTCACCCAGTGCCATAGCACTGACCACAACTGCCGCGGAGTCGCAGGCCTTGGGCCCATGTCCTCCTTAGTGGACTCGACAGCAGCCCCAAAGCGCAAGGGCAGTGATGCTGGCCACTCGGGCACGCCACAGAGAAGCCGAAAGCGCGCTCTGTAAGTGAAAAGGCCCAAGTTCTCGACTTCGTAAGAAACATAACCACACGCCGAGGCGGCTCAGGCAGAGCAAGAACGAATCTTCTCCCTGCGAAGTCGTGAGCACGAAAGCGTCTGTGCTGGTTTCGCGATCGCACCTCGAGCTGCAGAAGTGACAGCCGCGCTGCACGTGAGCGCTCTGGGGGACAACGAACGTGCGAGGGACACACGGAGCCACGCTCCAGGGCACGACACGCGCTGTGTCAGGACGCACGAGAACACACGAGGACTTGGCAGGGACCCCGAGACGAGCGGCCGCGTCCCCACCACCTCCGTCGCAGCACTGTTAGGACTGCTGTTTATGACTGGTCCGGATGCTGGTCTCACTGCGCCCAGCTCACAAATGAAACCCCCTCGCTATGTGTACAGGGGAACCACAGTGCACACGGGGTTCGCTGCCCTCCGCGGACCTCGGACTGTCTCCCCACGGATGCGGGGGACTGCTGCACCGTGTGACCTCTCATACGGGGAATCTAAAGCGTGTGTGCCTCTCTTTGTAGTAACAGGAAACTAAGAATCCTGACTCGATGGCTCCATAAACCATGATAGAAAGCGAAGTTCGGAAGCAGAAATGACAGCAAGTGCGTTGGGACCTGTTTACACCTGGCGCGGTGACTCCTCCCGGTGAGTTCGTCAGGAGGCAGCCCCACACGCAGGCGTGATGCCGAGGATACGGAGAGATCCCCATGAAGCGCAGACCCCCACACCGCGGTCCCGCGGGAGCACGTCCCTGCCTGGCTCGAGGCTCCCTCCCACTCACCAGGTCTCAGCCACTGACACTCAGGGTCCTCAGACGCACGGCATTCTCCCGTCCAGGACAACGCTCGCTCGTCTCCCAGTTCTCTGAACGACGGGCTCCTGCCCGCCTTTCCCTCCTCAGCTCAGATGTCACAACTCCGAGAGGCACTGTAGCTCCCTCCCTGTTCCCTTTTAAAACCTGGTTCCTTCCTTAAAAACTAAGTCCCGTAAAGGCAGGTGATACGCCTGTCCAGGTACCACGCCTGGCAGAGCAAGCACTCAAAAAACGTTTTCTGAACAGGAAAATGTCATTATTATAGGAAGACAAATGCTTCGACCTCCACTCGTAGACCATACACATGCACACAAAATTGCTCAAATTAAGACACAGAACTAAACATAAAAGCTGAAACCATAAACTCCTACAAGAAATGAAAGAAAAATCACGATTTTAAAGATATTCAGATAGGATATCAAAAACACAAAGCATAAAAGAAAATGAAAAGTGAAAATCAAAAACG
>NW_011906165.1:0-2322 GCF_000151845.1 Pteropus vampyrus
TTGGCACAATATATTCAAAGTGATGAAAATCCAGGATCTACAAGCAAGAATTTTTTATCCAGCAAAGCTATCATTTAGAGTCAAAGGTAAAGAGCTTTCTAGACAAAAATAAGCTAAAGAAATTTATCAACATCAAGCCAATATTACAGGAAATGTTGGAGAGACTTCTTTAAGAAGAAAAAATCATGTATCAAAAACATGAATAAAGAATGGTAATAACTACATTCCTATTAACAAATACCTCAAATGGAAGAGTTAATTGCTCCAACCAAAAGGTAGAGTGGCTGAATAGATAAGAGAAAAAGACCCCTACATACACTGCCTACAAGAGACTCACTTCAGATTAAGTCACACACAGACTAAAAGAAAGGGGATAGAAAAAGATTTCTTTGATGATTCTAGAGGGTATTGAGCTGAATGAAGTTAGACAGATAGAAAAAGACAAATATCACATAATTTCACATACATGTGGAATCTAAAGAACAAAACAACAACAAAAATGGAAACAAACTCATAGATACAGAGAATATTTTGAGGGCTACTAAAGGGAAAGGGGTTGAGGGGTGGTGAAAAAGGGCAAAGAGATTAAGAAGTACAAATGGAAAGTTACAAATAGACATGGAGATATAAAGTGTAGCATAGGGAAATAATAATGTTATAATAAATATGTAGAGGGGAAGAGGGATAATAGATTTAGTGGCGTGATCACTTTGTGGATTATATAGATCTCTAATCACTATGCAGTACAATTGAAACTAATATATTATTGTATGCCAACTATAATTTAAAAAACTCATTGAATTGTACAATGTAAATATGAATAACTAATTGTCTATTTCAATAAAGCCAGAAAAAAAAATTGATGAATCTGAAAAATAAAAAATTTGTGTTTTCAGTTTTCTTAATGTTTGCCATTCTGATGAGTGGATCATAGTCTCTTATTTTTTTAAATGCATTTCTCTGATGAATAATGATGTTGAGCATGTTTTCACATGTTTAGTGTCCATTTAGATATATTCTTTTGTGAAGTGTCTTTCTGAGTCATTCATGTTCAAATTGGATAGCTTGTTAGATATATATATTAGAAATACTTTCTCTCACTTTATAACTTGTTTTCCATTCTTTTAATAGTAACTTTTGATGAACAAAAGTTTAATTTTAATGGGGTCCAATTTATCAATTTTTCTTTTAAGTCACTATGCTTTTTCACATCCTGTTTAAGAAATTTTTGCCAATACTAATGTCATGCAGATCTAATTTTTTCATATGACTCTAAGAAAATTTTAGCAGCCAAGCAAGAAAAGAATGCACAAGCAAGTACAGAATTCATAGTGATCATAATGTAAAAACAAAATAATGTTTAGGAAATACATATGTATATTTACTTTTAAGTTATCCTGATAATAAAGTCAGGTAAATCTTCTCTAGGACTGTATGTAGGCTATAATAATCAACACCCTCAAAAACATTCTTATAATATTAACAGTGATGAGTTGCTTTTAATAATATCCTTGATATAGCTAATTGCTTTATGCTAAAGGACAAATGAGTAATAACACTTCTCCTTGAGTCAATATAGACAGATTTAATTCTAGGGTAGATCACTGAGTATCTAAACAACTTCCATGGATAGTATTTTCATCAATAAAACTTTTAAAAGATTTTGAGCAACTGTGAATATAAGATTTTACTCCCAAAGATACATTGGAATCCAGTTATTTTTATGTTGCCTGTTTATTATGGACCATGTGCTTTAACATATGGGAAGCCCAATGAGGACACATCCTTGCATAGAAAGATACTGAAACGTGAATGGAGGAAGTAACAAGTGGCATAGCCAAACTACCCCATAGGCAGATTAAACATTTGAGAAGCCTGTCAATAAAGTATGGGCACTGTGCAAAATATTTTTGAAAGAATTTGATATTTCAGAGCAGATAATAAAATCATTCACTGTGTGAATAGTCAAAATTTAGATGGACTAATTTACTTTTACTTTATTTTAAAAAATTAAGTAGGGAGAGAGTGGCACTAAAATAAAAACCTGCTTTTTTGCTTATGTCTCCTAAATTTTGCCCTGTTCATAGGTCAAAGTAACATCTTTTGGTATTACATGGTATTTGCTTCTGATTTCAAGAACAAAATGAGGCTCCCCCTTAACCCTTACCCAAGTCTCATTTCTATTACTCTTGTTTCCAGAGGTGACCACTACTGTGAGTTTAGTGTGCATAATTACTTATTCCTCATCACAAATAATCTATATTTGTCGTAGAACATTTATAAAATGAAAATAGGAAAAATAAAATAATAAAAAATTATTCA
>NW_011906166.1:0-1779 GCF_000151845.1 Pteropus vampyrus
GACCAATTATATCAAAGACAATTTTTATACATTTTAAGCCACACAAGTCAGTTTAATGTCATTAAGGGGGTGTATATGGCCAGGGGTAGGACAGGTTAAGGATCTGTGAATAAGGGGAAAACAAACATAATAAGGTTACTAAAGTTTTTAGAATAATTAATTTTAATGTTTTCCACCTTTAGTTACGAGAAGAAATTTGGCATATTTTTCTCAAAAACCTAATAATAATTTTAAAAATCTGCTCTAACCCTTTTTACTCCATTGGTGGTCCAGGTCCTGATGACCTCTCCTCTTTTAGTAGGGTCAGACAAGGAGAAGTCCTTTTGATCCTAGTCTCTTCTGTCCCACTGAGCCTGGATACCTCATGTAGTTGAACAAAATTATCTTTGGGGAAAAAAAAAATCACAGTCAGCCATTTTGTTCTTCTGCTTCAATATCTTTGGATGAGTCTCCAGTCTGCATATATAAAGAAGTGCTTTCGAAATGCCTTAGCAAGGCATTTAAGGCCTTATATTATCTAATATTGATATACCTTTCCAACCTTATCTCCCTGATCATAAAGGGACTGCTGAGAAATTTGGAGGAATCAGCACACATTCATGTGACAGTGTGCAGGATAAACCTAAGAAAGAAAAGTGAGAAGTTTAATAAGGGGCCATGAAATAGTTTGAATGTTTCAATGAGAAAGTGAGCCAAGTTTGTAGATACTTTGGTAGAGAAAGAGGACCTGATTCAAGATATATTTCTAAAGCAGATGTAACAGATAATATCGGTAGGATATAAATGGTGGGGAAGGAAGAATTAATACCCAAAGTTTTTGCTTGGGAAATTGTTAAACCATTTATGATAGAGAAGGCAGAACATGCTTTAAAGGTAAGAAGGATGTGTTGTGTGTGATAAATTTAGTAATAAATGTGCTTCATTTAAGATGTCTATAGGGTACCAAGGTACCTTAGGCAGTTAGAGGTTAAGAATTTGGAAGTTACTTATATGCGGTATCTAAGGAACAAAAAGAACAAACTAATAAAAAACAGACTCATAAATAGAGTGGATAATTTGGTGACGGACAGAGGGGAGGCTGGGAGAATGGGGTGAAGGGTTAAAGAAGTACAAATCAGTAGCTGAGAGTTGGGCATGGGGAGCATGGAAGAGGGAATGTAGTTAGCATTAATATGATGGCTAAGTGGGGAGCCAGGGGAGGGAGGGAGTAATTGGGGGGATTGTTTTATGAACATTATAGATGTCTAACTAATGTACTGTATATTTGAAACTAATTTAAATAAATAAACTTATTTTAAAAAAAGAATTTAGAAGTTAAAGCCAATGCTTCAGAGAGCCAAGAGGAAAAAGGCTGAAATAACCTTCGGGAGGTCTCCAATTATTTTGTATTTTTTAAAATATTTATATTTTGCCTATAACTAACTGTATACCTGTTCGTCTCTCAACCCTCAGACTACAAGATAACTGAAATCAGGAGCCGTGGGTGTTTCAGAAAGAGAAAAGCCAACTCAATTAGTTCAGGGGAGAGGTGATCAGAACCAGGACCTAGTGCTTAATCTATGGCCATTTAATTCTTCTGTTTTTAATCCTCTTTAAAGGTAACTCATGGTGAGGATCAAGGGGCTTAGGTGAATTGGAACGCTTTCAGCAGGTTTACACAGAAGTACATAACCTCCACCTTGTTTTCCTGTTTATGTGTTTCCACTACGAAATAATTTCAAGTTATTTATACTTACTTTTTAAAAAGTAACACACAAGAAAGGTAAAAGGGTAAAAAAA
>NW_011906167.1:0-2227 GCF_000151845.1 Pteropus vampyrus
CTGTGTTCTCTCCATTGCGTATTTTTGACTCTCTTGGCAAATATTAGTTGACTGTATATGCATCAATTTATTTCTGGGCTCTCTGGTTTGTTCTCTTGGTCTATGTGTCTGTTTTTAAGCCAATACCATACTGTTGGTTATTATGGGTTTTTAATATAGCTTGAAATCAAGAAATGTGATGCTTCCTTTGTTCATTTTTCTCAGAATTACGTCTACTATTCAGGGTCTTTCGTGGTTCCATATACATTTGAGGATTTTTTTGTACTTCTGTTAAAAATGCCGATGGAATTTTGATAGGAACTGCATTAATCTGCAGGTAGCTTGGGGTAGCATGGACATTTTTACAATTTTCACTCTTCTAATCCATGGACACAGAATATTTTTCAATTTATGTCTGCAATTTCTTTCATTGCTGTCTTATAGTTTTCAGCATAAAGATCTTTCACCTCCTTAGTTAAATTTATTTGTATTGTTTTTGTTGCTATTGTAAATGGGATCGAGATCATTTGTTAGTGTATAGAAATGCTATTGATTTTCTGTTAATTTTGTATTCTGCAACTCTACTGAATTTTATTAGTTCTAGCAGGTTTTTTGGGTAGAGGATTTTCTATATATAGAATTGTGTCATCTGAAAATTAGAAATTTACTTTCTTTTTTTTCACATACTGTGTTGAATATGAGTTGTGAGAATGGACTCCTTTGTCTTAGAGGAAAATCTTTCAGCTAGGATAGTCATATGTGGCCTTTAGTATGTTGAGGTATATTCCTTTATGCCTAATTTGTTAAGAGGTTTTATGAACAGATGTTGGATTCTGTCGAACCTTTTCTGGATCTATTGATATAATCCTATGATTTTAAAACTTTTTATTGTGATATATCACATTTATTGATTTATGCATGTTAAAACTTCTTGCATCCCAGGGATAAATCCCACTTTGATCATAGTAAATGATCCTTTTAACATGCTGCTAAATTGGGTTTGCTCCTATTTTATCGAGAATTTCAGCATCTTTATTCATCAGGAACGTTGGCCTCTGACTTTATTTTCTTGTAGTGTCTTTTTCTGGCTTTGGTATCAGGGTATTGCTAGCCTCACAAAATGAGTTTGGAAGTACTCCATTTTTTGGAAGAGTTTGAGGATTGACATTTTTTAAATGTTTGGTAAAATTCACCAGTGAAACTATTTAGTCCTGGGCTTTTCCTTTTTGGAAGAGTTTTGATTACTGATTTAATCTCTTTACTAGTAATTAGTCTGTTCAGTTTTTGTTGTTGTTCGGATTTTCTATTTTTTCATGATTTAGTCTTGGTAGGCTGTGTTTCTAGGAATTTATCTATTTCTTCTGGGTTGTCCAATTTGTTGGCACATAATTGTTCTTAGCAGCCTCTTCTGAGTCTTTGTATTTCCGTGGATTCAGATGTAATGTCTCCTTTTTCATTTGTAGTTTTGTTAATTTTGGTTCTCTCTTTTGTGCTTAGTTTAGCTTTGCCAATTTTTTTATCTTTTCAAAAAGCCAACTGTTTGTGTTTTTATAGTTTTTCTCTTCTCTATTTATTTATGCTATAATCTTTATTATTTCCTTCCTTCCACTAAATTTGGGCTCAGTTTGTTCTTGTTCCTTATGGTGTAGAGTTAGGTTGTCTATTTGAGATGTTCCTTGTTTATTAATGATTAACGTAGGCATTTAAGGCTATAAACTCTTGGAAATGCTTTTACTGCAGCCTATAAATTCTATTATGTTGAATTCTATTTTTTGTTTCTTTCAAGATAATTTTTAATTTTCTCTTTAATTTCTTTTTTGAGCTATTGTTTTTTTTCAGGAGAGTTGTAATTTCCACATACAAACTTCAGAGATGTTGTGGATTCAGATCTAGACCACCACAATAATGCAAATATCACAATAAAGCAAGTCAAATGAATTTTTTGGTTTCCCAGAGCATTATAAAAGTTACGTTTACAATAAACTGTAGTCTATTAAGTGTGCAATAGCATTATATCTAAAAAATAATGTACATACCTTAATTAAAAGCATTCTACTGCTAAAAAATGCTATCACCTGAGCCTTCAGTGAATTATAATCTTTTTGTCTCATTGAATCAGTGGAGGGTGTTACCTTCAACTTGTAAAGTACACATGTCTATGAAATCCAATAAGCAAAGCATAATAAAACAATGTATGCTTGTATTGGTGAATTTTCCTATTTCCCTCCTGCTACTGATTTTTAGTTTC
>NW_011906168.1:0-1933 GCF_000151845.1 Pteropus vampyrus
TGGCTGCTGCAGCTCTAGCCATTGTATTTGTATTCCAGGTAAGAAGGAGGAAGAGGGGAAAAGGGCACAAGAAGACTACCTGCTGAGTTAGCCCCCTTTTAAGAGCTTTTCTGAAGTCCCACACAACTACCTCTGCTTACAATGGCCAGAACATAGTGACATGACCAACCCTATCATAAGGAAAACTGAGAAGCGTAGTTTTTTAAAGGGCACAATGCTGCTCCAACAAAACTGGGTTTGTTTGTGAGGAAGAAGGGTGGAATGGATATTGAATAAGCAATTCACCATCTGTGACTCAAGACATGGAAGTATATTATTTGAAGTAAAAGGGTAACCAATAAAAGAATAATAATAATAATAAAAGAACCATCAAAAATGAGAGGAAAGAGGAAGGACAGGGTGTAGAGTATAAATGAGTTATCTTATCAGGATACAATTTAGAGTTGTGCATTTAATGCCCCAAAATAACTTAAAAAGACTACAGAGGCTCCTTTTAGGAGGTAGGGAAGGGGGTAGGGATGGAACTGTAACGTTTTATTAAAAGCCCTTCTGAGTTAGAATTTTAAAAAATCATGTGCACACATTATTTTGATTACAAAACTAACAGTGTTTACTACATTGGGAAGCAAAGCATCCCTCTACTTCCTTTACCATTGGCAACCTGTGTAAGTGGTGAGGTTTTCGTATAATTTTTAACTCCCCTCTGACTTAGAAAGAGGCAAAAACCAGCCATAGTCAGGGCTTTCTTTATTTTACTTCTTTCAACTGACTTGTTATTTTTTTTAACTCTAGCCATTCACATTCAAGCTTCTTATAAGACAGAATGGCAGACACATCGCCTCTTCTGTTTCTGGTGGGGCAAGTTCAACTATGCCCCACCCCCTGTCTGAAATAAGGAGCCCACACGTCCCTGTGCATATTCCCCTGGGCCACTCCCATCTGTCCTCGGACCTCTGTGCAGGGAAATATGTTCTCTATCTGCCTGGTGTGCACTCTCAAATCATTGCCCTAATGTCTCAATAATATATTAAAAGGCGGTGGCCAAAGGGAGTTCTGCTGAAATAGGCAGTAGTTTGGGCCATTTTGGACTAAATCCTAGAATGCACAAAATAATGCTGAGCGATGCAGTTTAATTTATGAGCATGCAGGTCTGCTGTAAAATTGGGAAATGGAAGTATAAGACATTAGCATTCACATGGCAAGGGCAGGGCCACATCCAAAACTGTAATAGGCCTTTCACAGGGAGGACTGGAAAGTCTGAAGGAGCAGACATACACTATCAGTTAAATGGATGAGGTGCTCACGAACCTCATCCTTATATTCCGATGCTGCCAACCACCTGAGAGGTAAGTGTTTCTCTTGGCCTTATGGCCTTACATTGCCCAATACCCTCCATTGTTTTTAGCAGTAGAACACTTGGATACATATCTAAAATTAATTTCATGGTTTGGATGTGGTTTGATCTGCAGGAGGGAAGGCAAAACAGATGGTTTCTCAACTTCCTTCTAGCTAGGGCATACAAACTATTGTACAGTTAAATATTTCCAAATTAAAAGGGAAGGCAGGCACATTTGTAATTTAACTGGTAGCAGCTATACGTGTGGTTCATGCCATATAGTCTCCAGTTTAAGGAGCTCATCAGCCAGAGATTTTCTGTCTGACCTTGACTCTCTAGTCCATTTTTTAATGCACAGAGTAAAATAACATCTATTTTGCCTTCCTTATGAATAAAAATAATTCTTCCAAAGAGTTCAAAGGAAGTATTAAGTGTGCCCCATCAGTAACTTAAAGTATATTGGAAAAGAGGTTGGAAAATCCCATTGGAGTAAGCTGAATAATGTTTCCCAAAGATATTAGGTCCTAATTCTTGGAACCCATAGATGTTACCTAATTTGGGAAAAGGGTCTTTACAGATGTGATTCAGTTAAGGATC
>NW_011906169.1:0-1771 GCF_000151845.1 Pteropus vampyrus
TTGACAAGGGAAAATGGATTCTGGAGGTCTCAGAATCTTGTGTGCATTAACTGAATCCCCCTATTGTTATTATAGTACCTCTGCCCTCAGCTCTGTCTCATTTTTCTCAAGTCAGTTCCTCTGCAAATAAACCTCCAGTGTTCTGCCAGGTGGAGGGGAGTCAACTGCTAGTCAAGAGGGAAGGGATCTAGGGATCTGACTGCTTGTTAAACAGTCTGCCAATTAATCCTCCTTATTTTGGTTCCCTTTTTATCCTTCTTCACCTCTAGAGGTACCTGATGTTACCATTTCCTTGTTGTTTTAGAGGAGAGCATTATTCTACTGTGTCAACTGGGTTTGTCCTCATTCTCCACTATTGGTCTAGGACTCAGTGTTCTTGGTCCTGCTAAATTGGTTGATTCTATCACTTTCTTTGTTCTGCCCTCCATCTTTATGAGTTTATGCCTTGTTATGAAATACCTTCCAGTAAGGCTTTAGAAGGGAGTGAGGGTAGATGCATGGATTCAATCCACTATCTTTACCAGCAGCAGTTACTCTTTAACCAAGACTTGATTTTTAAGATCCTCTAAGTAAAAGTCGTCTGCTGGATGCAAGAGTAAAACCGTATTATATAAAAATAAGTTGTGGGTATGTCGATTTGGTTGCTTTTTCCAGGACTGTTCACATAGAATTGGAAAATATGACTTCTAGCCTGAGTCAAAGGTAAGCAGATGTGTATTGACTATTTAAGGAGCATATCACTCTTCTGGATGCTTGCTATAAGAGCTAAACCAGATTTAATGCAGATTTCAAGCTTAAAGCTCTGTTTCAATCTCTGTTCTATATGAGTAAACTTGTCTTCTTTATGAGTGTGACAATAGCACAGTTTCAAGCCTAGCTACCTATCACTTAAAAACCAAAAGAGAAAGAGAATTTTACCAAAGTTGATTTTATGTTGTGGGTGAGAGAGAATTTTAAGCCTTGTTCCCTGCAATGCTGATTTCATGGAAAAGAACATCTTAAACTGACCTCAAAAGTCAAGAGGAAGCAAAACATCTTTGACAAGAGATTTTGAATTTTAAACATAACCGAGTCAGAAGGATATTTATGGTTGAGATGTCCAATGACATATAAATTACAAAGTATATTGAAGTATACTCAAAGAAAGTAAAAAATAAGAAATCTAGCTATGGGAGGTAAACATACAGTGTAAATATATATATATATTTTTTTTACTGTTAAAGTGTACAGATGAAACTTACTGGATTTCGTTAGCCAATGTCACCATAAAAAATAAATAAATAAACTTTTAAAGATAAATAAATAAAAATTTTGGAAAAATAAAATGCAAAAAAAGAAAAAAAAAATGTGCCATAGAATTTTAAAGAAAGAAATTACATGTTGTTGAGAGAATTCTGAGTAATTTCAGAGATAAATTGACAGCCATGTTGCACTTAAAAAAAAGGATAAGATTTCTAACTAAATCGATTGTTTATAGTATATTTCAAGTACTGGCAAAGGAAGATGAAAAAAGAGGATGAAGCCAAATAGTGAATGATTTTGAATACTGAAGTGAAGATTTAATTATCCAGATATTGAAGAGAACCTGAACATTTTAGAGGAAGGGAGTAAAATTCTTAAAGGTGCACTTTAAGGAATCTGACCTGGAGTAGTGTCCATCGATTACTGTATTTAAAGAGATGAGGTGAAGGTCCTCCATCGTTAGTGGCTGTTCCAAAATATGACCTAGAACATGTCCCTTACATTTCTGAGTATGTATCATAGATGAACT
>NW_011906170.1:0-1622 GCF_000151845.1 Pteropus vampyrus
CGGCAGGAATGGAGGGGAAGGCCCCACAGAGGTCAGCTGGGTGGTGCCTGTGGGGGCGACACCAACTGGAGCAGAGAGCGAGGCTGCAGAAGACAGATGAAGCAGTTAACCGACATGGAGACGCGGCAGGGGAGCGAGTTCGTGGAGAAAAACCAAAGACTATCGCCATGGCCGTTGTCCCAGTGAGAGCCAGACCCTCGCAACAGCGACGGGTTCGTAGCCACGGCTCACATTTCAGAAGCTCCTCGTGCGTACGCTGGGCACGCTGCTGTGTGCTTCACGCGCGTGATTTTTCGTTAAATAACATTTGCTTTAACTCTCGAAACTGCTTTATGCCAATTTTAGAGAGGTCAAGGAGGGCGCCTGAGGACAGCACCTCTCAACAGTGGGGTCCCGAGTCCCGGAGGTTCCCCAGACTCTTGCAGATGGCCCGGCTCACAAGCTCAGAACTTTTTATGACAAGTACAGAAATGGCATTTGCTCTGTGCCTCTGTGGTGACTTTCCGCCACGGGTGCAAACGCAGCCATGGGTGACAAGTGGAGTTGCCTCGCACTGATTGAGGCGGTGACGGCAGGCTCCCCGCGGTGGCACCACCGCCAACAAAGTCAAGGTCACTTCAGGGGATGCTCATGGAAGCAGTGCATGTAAATCACTCGTTTTACTGAATCACGCCCTGGAGCACGCATCTTTTTCAAATTGCGTGTGGCAAACTGAGGTATAGCATAAAAGGGCTTCCTCTGTATAGCAAACCGTGATGCCTCAAGACACCGCGCTGGTGTGAGTGCCTGAGTTGCAACCTGAACGAGCTGGGTTTTGTTTTTTGTTTTTTGTTTTTTGTTTTTTTCCCACAGAACACCATGTTTAGTTGATAGAAACGCTGGCAGACAAACTACGGTTATTCAGCATTAAGACCGGGCCAATAGTTTCTCAGAAATAAACAGTGAACCCATCACTTCAAGGAAAACGACTGACGTGACGTGTTGCTAACAATAAAATTCAAGCTTTCGCGTGAAAATTGAATTTTGGAAAACTCCTATCTGCCGCCGTAAGCCCAAAAGCTTCCCAACCCTTGACAGCTTTTCGACGAGATCGACGGCGATGTTGACAAATGCTTTTTTTTTTAGTTTGTATAAAAAAATGAGTCCACATTTGAAAGAACTACATACTTTTGTGAAACGATATGTGTGATTATGTGACCTATGTGTGACGTTACACGATCGTGACTGGGTTAAGAGAAAAGTTCCGTTCGCAGTGCGAGAAAGACCAACGGATGTTTACGTAACACAGTCCGAAAGTTTGCTGATCTGGCTTCAGATGCCACCTTACAGCTAACCTTGAAGAAACACCGTCCCCCCCTGTCCCATAATGCCCCATCACCTGCTCCCTAAAGACGCAAGGCACCAGGAGACAGAGACGAGGTTGAGCACGTAGCCTTCGAGGACTCACAAAATATCTGGAAAGAAAAGACAAAACTGCAGGTGACATCGCCTTACCCTGCACAGCGCTTGACCACACAAATGATTCTTGAACGGGGTCGTCAGGGGAGTGATCCCGGAGACTCCGACGGCTTTGAGTGGTCTGGGAAGAAAGAAAACCCTGGCTTGGATCATGGAGGTCGGTT
>NW_011906171.1:0-2441 GCF_000151845.1 Pteropus vampyrus
TCATTAATAGATAAGACCGATTTGGCCAGCTGCTTTGTCTAGGCCCTGTCGATAGCTGTTTAAACTGGACTTACGCAGTCATTCAAGCCTGGGGAACGAGGGTCACTTGGAACACTTGCTTGTGGGAAGTGGACAGCTCCACCCATGACAGCTGTTCACATCCCCTGACATTTGGCTGCTGTATCAGGGTGTGGTCACAAACTAATGTGAGTGGGTTTCACGTTTTTACAGAGATGTCCTGTTCTGTGGATGCTCCCAAAGCTTTTCCTGACTTATTTATGAAATGCATAGATCTTAAGTGTTTGGAGCAGTTTTGACAACTTTTTATAATTGTCAAAACTTACTTTTGTTTAGATGTATTCACCACCAAAACAGGAAATAAAAGCCACTCAGGTGGTTCCCTCACCTCTTTCCAGTCTGCTCCTCCCGCTGTACAACCTCTTTTCTGATTTCTATCACTGTTGAAATTTTGCCTGTTGTAGAAGTTCATATAAATGGAATGAACACTGTGTACTCTTTCGTATCTGGCTTCTTTTACTCAAAGTAACGTTTTTGAGATTCACCAAATTGTATCATTTGCAGTTCATTCCTTTTTATTTCTGAGTAGTTATTCCATTGTATGAATCTGCCATAATGTGCATATCCATCCTTCCCAAAATGCTTTTGAGGAAAACTTGTCAGTGGCTCCATGCAATCATAATGGGTATAAACATGTGTGTATTTTAAAATTATATAGTACTTCTAAACTGTCTGTCTAAAGTTGAGATCTTAAAGGATGAAATTGGCATCTTTTACTTTTTAATATTAAAATTTTAAATTATGTAGAAAAATAGTACAGATGGCATAATGATAGCCAATATTTAGATTTAATTGTAGCCCGACTGTTCTACTGTATTTGTTCATTGCCTCTTAACCTTTTTTATCTTAAGAATTCTAAAGTAAATTATAGATATCATGACATTTCTTCCCTAAATATTTAGTACGTGTTTCTAAAAAGGACATTTCTCTGATAACTATGGTGTCATTATTGTGCCTAAGAAATTATTAAACATTTCTCAATATTGAGATAGCATGTTTCGTAGTGGTAGCTGATAACTGAACTTTTTTTCCTCAGGTTATCTTATGAAATTTTGGTATTTCACAGGAACAGAAAAAAGCAGCATCAGAAAAGAAGGCAGTGATGGCGGCTTCGACGAAAGGACCAGAGGAGAGCGCGCAGAAAGCTAAGGAAGTGGCTTCTCTCCCCTTGGAGTCTAACGAGACCAAGAGGAGGCCCCCGGTGGGGGCTCGCGTTTCTTCGGTGCGTGTCGACTATGAGTCCTTCGCAGTCGGCACCGGACAGGTACGTTTGCCTGGTGACCAGGGCTGCGTGTTTTATGCTGGAGTAACATATCTTTATTATTTGGGTTGGCTTTAAATTCTTTAAATATTTATTCAGCATTTATTGGGGGTGGTGGTAAATAACACTGGTTTGATAAAAAAAAATGTATGCTTCTTTTATAATTAAAATAAAGGATTGAACATGTACTGGACATATCATCTGATTTTCAAAATTGTCTTGATTTCAGTTTTCCACCACTCAATTTTATAGCATTCGGCTCTCATTACCCCTGGCAACAGAAGTGGTGATAGAGAAAATTGTGTTCAGAATATACTTAAGTTTCTATGAGAGAAACTTGCTGCCTTCGGACAACTTATATGTTTCTAGTACTCACAGTTCTTCCCTTGGGGAAAAATTCCTATAAAAATCCACCAAAGTAGTTGATAATGCTATATTTAATAATGTAGCTTAATAATTGTTTCTCAACTGCTTAGAAGTATTAAAAATCTTTTTAGACGTCATTTTCAGTACATTTACAGTTGTGTATATAAGGCTCCATTGTCACAAGTGAGTTCATGACTGATTTAAAGAAGGCAGGTAATGGAACTAGATGTTTGCTGTAGCTTGCTCAAGCTTTTAGGCCCAGTTCATTCATAAAGATTGCATCTTTTAAATGTCTCTTTTTTGAAAACATGATCAAACTTGAACAAACACTAGCAAATAAAGGGCAGATATTTCCTTACCTAACTGTGAAGGATTAGAGTGTAGGAAATTTGTGGAAATGAGGCTCCGTGCCAACAGGATGCTTTACCTACATGCCTCTCTCTGTGAGTTGGCCTTCTCCATGAAACTGGAGTCATGGGGTGTTGGTGGCTGTGGGTTCCTCTTACAGCTTTATGACCACAGAGGAAAAGGAATCTATCTCCCTAATAGGTCCACTTAGGAAAATTTCAAGAAGAGATTTTATTTGACTTGGTTTAAGTCAGAAGTTCATTTGGGACCAATCCTTGTTGCCTGGGGAATGAGATGCAGGTTGACTGATCCAGCCCAGATCACATGCCCCCTCCACGGTGGGTGGGCCTAGAGGGCAGGTGGGATCTGTTACCCAAACGGTTTTCGG
>NW_011906172.1:0-2493 GCF_000151845.1 Pteropus vampyrus
AATTTAAGAAATTGAGATGAGCCATTAGATAAAAGAATAAAGTCATAGAAGAAAAGTTAAAATCAATTGTTGAAACACTATGTTCCTATAGAAGAGTCTTCCACAAGTAGGACAGGTATTCATCTGCTAAAATAAGATGATGTATTTTTTGAAGATACCAAATTAAGCTATAAGATTAAAATTTTCCTCTTGAAAGGTTTTCTGCCATCACTGTTTTTAAACCTTTGGCATCTCCTAGAATCTGCCTTTTTAGTACAGTGTGGAATCTAATGTAGCATAATTATGTATTTCATTATCAAATACAGTCAAATAAAGGAAATTTCCTATAATCCTAATGAGAAGATAAAAAAAAAAAGTTTGGGGCTAACTTTAAGGATTATTATTAAGGATAACCTTCTTATGTATATATTTTTAAATCACACATAAAAACATACAAATTAAAAAACTTTCTTCCCATTCTTTAATTGTATAAAATAATTGTACTCAAATATTTTCATTTATCTGACATCAGTGTCTTTAACACTGAGAGTCACATTTTTTGGTAGTATATCATAGTTTTTCAGAGAATGATATATTAAAACCCATCTAAATTGTTTGAGAATACAGCATTTTCTGAAACCTTATAACACTGGAAATCTTATCCCAAGTAACAAAAGCTCGTTATGTAATATTTGGAAAATTTTTTAAAATTTCCCTTGTTCTGTGATTGGTATTTCCTCAATGAAACAACTTAATGACTTAATTTTTTTTTAAATAATTTTTTAAAAATGTGTTTACAGTGATACCTGACCTGGTATTTTAAGGCTTGGCACCCAGGAGTGACTAAAACTGTTTAAAATGTTGCTCTCTTTTTAGCCTTAACTTGTCATTAAGATAAAGGATGGTGTCTTAGAACACATTACTATTATGTAGATGAGTTTACATGATCCTACTTTTAGATAAACATTTCTTGAATAAATTGAGCCTAGGGACGACTTAGAGTAACAGTCATCATCTTATGTAAGGATTACGATTTTTGATAATTTAAACTTTTTTGTAACTTATTTTTTGGGGATTTTTAAAAATTCAGATACACTTGACATGACTACAGTTAATAGTTAATAATACTGTATTATATATTTTGTATCTTATTGACATCGTGAGTAATTGTACCTTAGTTTGTTATTTTTCTCAATTAGCAAGTTAAAAACAGTCACTTAGGCCTGTACCACTAGAAAGATGGTAGCTTTTGAGGCAAAAGCTGGGACTAGGACAATCTCAGAATTTCATAGTTATACCAGAGTTCTCAGGTAAATTCATGACCTAAACAAGGATCCTTGAGTTCTTCAGTCCCACACACATGAACATTTTTTGATAAATAAAGTATTTAAACCTAAAAAGTATAACCTGTCTCGAGTTTTTTCTGATCTTTTAGAAGTCTCAGTCTAAAGATGACAGCCCAGACTAGCTTTGGGGAATAGCCTTTAAGCACTGCCAGGAGTTAACCGGAAGCACCAGAGAACCCTCACAGCAGGCTAAAATTTATGTTTGCCATTGAAAAAATAGAAATGGCTTTCAATTTTTTAAAGATGCTGTGTTTCCCCTTGAAAATGTAAGAATGCTATGAATCTTTGCCAGGTGTTAATACAAAGTAACTAGACTTTTATTTTCCAATAAATATACTTAGTTATGAAGTATACCTTTCCATATATACCAGCAACTATTTACCTGCATAGGTACATAACAGAAAAGGAAAATTTTAATATTTCACAACTAGCGGAAGCAATATAAAGTGCTAGGGAAGCCCCGGACTGCAGTCAGTTGACTAGATTATCGTCTTTGGGTTCTGCCTCTCCAGCCCTCAAGTTCTTAACTATAGACTAGGAAGCTGAGTTAAGGGAATTGAAGAGGATATTCCTCAGAGCTCTCTAAAATTCTAAAAAATTCTGAACTTTTATTATTGTAATGCGTAGAAATATAGGTTAAACATGCGTTAACAGTGTATACTGCTCCTTACATATGAGAAGCTTTCTAACCTTTAAGTTACGGGTGCTCTGAATTGATAAATAATAGAATTTAATACATGGTTATAAAAGTCCCTTTCATTACAGGGCTAAGTAACGGTGGGAAATGTGACCTCTGCTGTTTAGTGAAAGACCTTTTTAATATACAGAGGCATTGTTCTTTTTGGCATAATAATGAAAGCATTCATTATATCTAGCACTTTGCTCTAATCTGTATAGAATCAGTTGTTTGATAATGTAATCTGACCTTGATTGTGAGAGATTCTTGGAGGAAGAAGGTGCTTGTGGTTGCTGTAAGGACTCTAATTATAGCATTTCTTTTGCATGTTCAAAGTGAACTTCATTTTTATCAGTGCTTGTGGAGTCTGAGTCATTGAATTCCTTCAGGATTTACTGTTGGGTAATCACTGATGAGATACTTCCTTTAACTTTTTTGTGATTAGCTATCAATATAATTTGATCCAGGTGCTTTTTCTTTTTTGTAGCCTAT
>NW_011906173.1:0-1301 GCF_000151845.1 Pteropus vampyrus
AATATCATCTAATAATATATATTAGATCAGAATACATTATACAATGACAAATGTATAAAGAAAAATAAATCAGAGAAGAAATGGTTAAAGGGACTGATTTACTTGGGGTGGTCTAACTAACACAGAGAAATTTCAACAGAGATTTGAATGAAGAGATAGAGTGAGTCCTGAAGCCATCTGGAGAGCATACTAGCTTGAGGGGAGAATACACGCAAAAGGCACAAGGTGGCAGAAACCTTGGCAACTGGAGGAACTATACATGTTAAGGAGAACAAAGCACCAGAGGAAGCAAATTAGGGCAGAGGAAATGGCCCCGGGCAGGGTCATGGCTTAGAGACAATTCTATTCCTAGTGAAAGCAAGTGACATAATCACACTTAAGTTAAAAACTGAAAAACAAAAAACATTCATGCTGTTTCGTGGTGAACAGGTAGCAGTGAGACTGTTTAAAAAGCTATTGTTAAAGTCTAGGGGTGATGCTATATTATATTAGAGTGGTCAATATTTACTTACAGATATAATTTGTATTATGAAAGAAATAAAATGTCAATGGTGGCAATCCAGGTTTTGGCCTGGGTACCAGAAGAAATTAAGCACCAAGAGAAAACTCATGCAAGTGCACTATCAGCAGTAGCAACTCTAAAACTCCCTAAAATAAAATTCTGAGCCCCAGACATCAAATTAAAACCTAAGTAAAAGAGGAAAACATAATAGACACAGTTGCAAACAGTTGTAAGAAACTTCCTTGGAGCTTTTTAAAACTTAGCTTTTGTAAGAGGGTGCTAAGGATTTGAAGTCTGGTACATGAATAGATAAATGGATGAAAGAGAGAAAGATTGTATAGAGAGAGGCAGAGAGAAAGTATGTGGGGCAGGGGTGGGGGCGGGTAGTGTGTAAATAGCAAAAGGGAGAGAATGGATATGTTTCAAAATGTTAATGGTGGATGATTTTTATTTACATTTTTCCTCAATGCACAGGTTTAGTATTGTTAAGTAAGATAAAATGAAAGGTTATTATTTTTCAAAGCAGAGGTGAAGAAAAGAGTGACTTTGTTACATGGCACATTTCCTAAGAGAATTAAACCACTGTTTCACATTGCCCTTTAACTTAATAACCCCTTTCTCTTTTACATGGACACCATGTACTAGTACCAAAATGAATGCAACTGTCAATGAAGGGGTCATAAAATTAGAAAAGCATCCTGCATTATTTTGTCGAGAAATAGACCAAGTCCTCTGATTTCTGGCACTCTATCAGTTGTGACGCTTATTGTCTCCACTGTTTCTTGGACTCTCTTCTCCC
>NW_011906174.1:0-2380 GCF_000151845.1 Pteropus vampyrus
TTACAGATCCTGAGCCTCAGAGAGCTTGCATGCGATGTCCGGTTACCCCGCTGGCAGTAGTATGGAGCCTCCTTTCAAAGCTCACACTTTGAACCCCCCTCCTTTGCCATTTTTCTTTCTTTGCATCTTTTTTTGTGAGAAGAGTTACCAGCTAAAGGACCATAACCTCATTTTTTCCGTTGTGGTGGTCCTTAGGTGACTTGGGATAATGTAAGAAGACAGAGATGGTCCAGTTAGCAGAATCTCAGGACCTCTTTGATATTGTAACATCTACAATTCCATGGGTGAAAACCTTGGGTGGTGCTCTGCCTGATGACCAGGGGATCATAGAATGATAACTTATACCTCTTGTTACAGTATTTCACAGTCCTCTCAAAGTTGTGACCTTCCTCCCATCACCGTGACAACTAATATGCCCGTCCCCGGGCCCTTCATTTCCAATTCAGATATGTTTGATCCCAGAAGTTAATTCCTGATTCTGCCTATGAGCTCTTGTTGGCACCAAAGTTATCTGCATTTTGGGTTTTGCATTGTTTTAAGCATCCGATGGAGACCACAAGGCATTCATCCTACCAATCATCCAGGGCAGTGGTTTTCAAACTGTGCTCCAAAGAGTTCTTGAGTTTCACTGTGGTATCTTAAAGGCTCTCTCAAGGGCCAGCGGGACCCCTCAAGTTCTTATCCCTGTTTAATACATTTATATATATCCAAAATTTTATCTTATTATATCACCTTTTTGTTGACTATTAAATTTTTTGGCATATAGAACAGATTTTTTTTTATATAACCAAATACATTCATTTTGCTTGCAATTTTTCTTTCTATGGTTTTTCATGAACTCAGGTATTCTCCACGGTTGAGATAAATATTCTTGCAACTTCTTTGGTTAGCTCTAACTCGTCTCAATTTTTTTTCAAAAAGACTGCTTTTTAAATGGTTTTATGTGATTGGCTATATAATTATGCTTTGATTTATTTCTAAAATTATCACATCATGATTTGAGAATACATTTTCCAGAATTCTCTTTTCTATTTGAATTTCTCTTTGTCTGCTGTTATCTGTATCTATTTCGTCTGGGTTTTCTCTTATGTGATAGAGTTTTGAAGCAGGAGGGAACATAATCTCCAAACAAACTCCAAACTGGGTAAACATACCCCAAATCACATTTCAGTTGTGTGTTTCAGGGCATAGAAATTTAGTGTTATTGATTTCATCGCTTGTGTAACTTTTATTATTGTTTTATTAATACCTTTTATTTTTACCTTTTCGTACTTTATATGCTAACATCTTTTTTAAACTTACATATAAATTCCTGCAACACATTGACAGATATTTGCTGACTTTAGATCATCTCTCCAGTTGTAATTTTTAGCAATTTTTTTTTTAGGTAAACCATTTAAAGCATTTTATATTCTTATTTTTTAAATCAGGTTTAAACTTCTCTCTTTGTAGGAGAATTTCGCACATTTAATATTTGGTTTCCTATATATTATCTTTTTTTGTTCTGTACTCACATTTTTCTATTCTCTTTTCAATTCTGTAACTTCTATTACAGTAGATTGGGTATCTTTTTTGTCATTTTCAGTGTGATCAGAATGAAATTTATCTAAACTTCCTGCAGCTAAAAGACAATTTTTGCCATTATTTTTCATGTTTATAAACAAAATTAAGATCCCTTTCTCTGGATAGTATGGAGTCCTGTGCCCTTGGGTTCAGCCCCACTCCCTCATTCCCTCCAACCCTTCCCCCCGCCCCGCCGGCTGCTGGTTGTTGCATCTTGTTCTCTGGAAATGCTTTTCGAGATTACATTTTTTCATCTTAGAACCTGCGTTGTGTCCTCACACCTGATAACCGAGAGCATGTCACCTCCACAACCTTTTTCTCTCTAGTGATCTTAGCATTTCTCTTTTTGGTATCTTCCTCTTCATTTTGGTTCCATTCTTCTTATGCCTCTGGACATTTAGGCTTTGGTTGATAATTTACTTAACATTATTGCATTTTCTCAAGCCTTGCTTCTGCTTTCAAAAGCAAGATAATTAACCTTCAAGAGAATCACTTTCCTATGTGGTCTGAAAATAATGTCCCACTTAACACTGAGTGGAGAGGAAAAAAAGAAAGGAAACAGTAGCGTCTGTCACCAGCTTCCTCTGTGCTTTGTGCTCCTGGCTTCTCTTACTCCTAAGTCTGCACCTCTTTTTATGAGCACTTCAGTCTCAAGGCTATATTATTCCTTCCTGTTGCCGGTACTACTGTTTCTTTGTCTCAGTCTTTAAAAAGGAAAAGAAAGTGACAGATATATCAACAACAGATTGCATTGGGCAGGTGTTGCAGAAAACTGCAGTGGCAATGCCTTCAGCACTAGAAGTTTACTTTTCCCACT
>NW_011906175.1:0-1583 GCF_000151845.1 Pteropus vampyrus
GTAGAGAAACTCACTGAGAACTTTAACAAAGGGATAGAAAACATAAAAGTGGAGAGAGAAAACAAAAAGAACTAGTCAGGAATGCAGAAAACAATAACCGAAAATAAAACTAACTTAGGAGGAATTAACAGTAGATTTGATGAAGCAGAAGATCAAATCAGCAATTTAGAAGATAAGGTAACAGAGAACACCCAATCAGAGCAGCAGTAAGAAAAAAAAAGATAATTTAAGGGGCCTCTGGTACAGCATCAAGCGTACCAACATTCACATCATAGGGATTTCAGAAGGAGAAGAGAGAGACCAAGGAAATGAAAATCTATCTCAAGAAGTAATGATGAAAAACTTGCCTAACCTGGTAAAGGAAATAGATATAAAAGCCCAGGAAGTGCAAGGATTTCCAAACGAAATGAACCCAAAGAGGCCCACACCAAGGCATGTCATAATTAAAATGCCAAAGGTGAAAAGCAGTGACTCTTCAAGGCACCAAGAGAAAAGCAGTTAGTTACCTGTAAGGGACTCCCATAAGACTCAGCTGATTTCGCCAGAGAAACTTTGCAAGACAGAAGGGACTGACATGAAACATCCAAAGTAATGAAAAGCAAGGACCTACAACCAAGATTACTCTACTCATCAAAGCTATCATTTAGAATCGAGGAACAGAGAAAGAGCTTCTCAAACGAGAAAAATCTAAGGAGTTCATCATCACTAAACCAGCATTCCAGAACATCTTAGAGGGACTTCTGTTAAGAAAAAGAAAAAAAGATAAAAATATGAATATAAAATGGCAGTGACTACATATGCAGTAACAATTACTTTAAATATAAAGGGATTAAATATTCCAATCAAAATCCATAGGCTGGCTTAATGGTAGTCAGAAAAACAAGACACTTACATATGCTACTTACGAGAGATTCACTTCAGATCAAAAGACACACACATACGAAGGGGATGAAAAAAAAAAGATATTTCACGGAAATGGAAACAAACAAGAAAAGCTGGGGTGGCAATACCTATACCAAACAAAACAAACTTTAAAATAAAGGCTAAAACAAGGGACAAAGAAGGACCCAGTCATCTCATTTCTGAGCATTCATCTGAAGAAACCCAAAACACTAATCTGAAGGTACATGTGAAGCCTATGTTCATTGCAGCATTATATACAATATTACTCAGCCAAAAAAAATGAAATCTTGCCACCTGCAAGAACATGGATCGACCTAGAAGGTAATGTGCTGAGTGGAGTAAATCAGACAGACAAAGACAAATGTCATATGTGGAATGAATCTAGGGAACAGGATTAACAAACAATAGAAACAAGTTCATATATCAAAAGAACAGTTTATTCTATTTTATTTTTTTAGGCAAGGCAACCCTTGCTTGACCTCACAGATTGCAAGGACCTTGTCAGCTTACAATTCCTCATTTATTTTACTTTATTTTTCCCATCCAATTACTAACCAGGCCCGACTCTCCTTCGCTTCCGAGATCAGACGAGATCAGGCTTGTTCAGGGTGGCATGGCCGTAGACTAAAGAGGGCATTTTAATGGTTGTCAGAGTAGGGGCTGGGGGAGTGGATGAAGTG
>NW_011906176.1:0-1606 GCF_000151845.1 Pteropus vampyrus
TGTTTTTCTTTTTTCAACCATCACAAAGCCATAGAAAAGTTCAAAATACAGTACATAGACCTGGTTTCCTGCCCTGAACCATTTGAGATTAAGATATTGGCCTGATACTCGCAAACTTTAGGGCGGCAGTTCCCAGTCTTTTTGGCACCAGGGACCAGTGCTCCTATGAGAACCTAATGCCTGATGATCTGAAATGGAGCTGAGGTGGTGATGCTAGCGCTGGGGAGCGGCTGCACATACAGATGAAGTTTTGCTCGCTCGCTTGCCCAACACTAACCTCCTGCTGTGTGGTCCGGTTCCTAATGGGCCACAAACCGGTACTACTCTGCGACTCAGGGGTGGGGACCCCTGCTTTAGGACATTCCCACAAAGACATCTGCTACATGACCACAAAACAGCCATCCAGTCAAAACCTAACATGTTATATAATCACGATCTAAGCCTCAGCCCTCATCCAAGTTTCTCCAAAGGTGGAAATCTTTTAAGGAAAAAAGGATCCATTTAGAACCCACATTGTCTGTAGCTGCCAAGTCTCTTTAAGGTACCTTTAGTCTGAATTTCTCTTTCAACTTTCATGACCTTGGCAATTGTGAAGCTCACAGGCCATATTATTTTGTATTCTGTCCTCCATGTGGGTTTGTCATTTGTTTATTCTTGTTTAGATTTAGGTTATGCATTTTTGACAGGAATGTGGAAGAAATGCTGTATTCTTCTCAAAGCATCCTGTCAGGTGGCACAAGATTTCCATTTGTCCTATCATTGATGACCTTCCCTTGATCATTTATGTCAGGCTTCTCCACAATTTATTCTGTTCCTCTTTGGAATTAGTGCTTTTTAGGGGAAGGGAGGACTTTGAGGCTATATAAATATCCTGTTCCACGTGTAGTTCGTGGTCCCCAACTAGGGCAACTTTGACTCTCATGGGACATTGGGAAAGTGCCTGGAGACATTTTTGATTCTTACAACTACGGCCACTAGAAAATCTAAACTTTCATATGTGGCTTGCATTCCATTTTAATTGGGTAGGACTGGCCTAAAGCAGCGGCATCTAGCAGGTAGGGGCCAGGGATGGTGCGAAACATCCTGCAATAACCAAAGCAGCCCCACAGCAGACCCATCGGTCCAAATGTCAGTAGTGTTGCTCCCGAGAAATCATGACTTATTTGTCTTGGTGTGGCTTTGTGGTTTCCTACCTTAGTCAATGGGTTATAACCTATCACTATGTTTTATGCTGATGTTCAAACTGTCCCATTAGGCCAGTGGGAGCTCATCCGTGACGGCTGCTAAGTCCCTTAGGCACGTCCTCTGGCTCTTTGAGCATTTTCTTACTTTCTGGCACAAAATATTCAAGTGCATCTTGTGCTGCTTCTGCCACAGCCTTGGAATCAGCCATTTCTGCAATGAGCTCTGGTTCCTTCTTGTGGAATATGGTATTTTAAGCCAAAATCTGGCCAGCAGATGTAGTCACTGTTATCTGGGGGCTCAATGTTCTAAGACACTCAGGGCCAGCATGTTCACACATTTAGGGTTGTGCAAATTGATGGCTTATAGCTGGCTACAGGTACACGGCCAGACATAAAAGACACTGCTGGACACTTCTACCTGT
>NW_011906177.1:0-2924 GCF_000151845.1 Pteropus vampyrus
TTCACTTATTCCTTCTCTGATGTTCCTGATTTCTTTATGTAGATCTTGAGTTTCTAAGCTATATAATTTTCCTTCTTTCTAGAGAATTTCTTTTAACGTTTCTTGCATGGCAAGTTTGCTGTAACAAATTCCCTCAATTTTTCTCTCAGAAAGTCCTTATTTCTCCTTTACTTTTGACTAATGATTTCACAGAAAATTCTAGGTTGGAGGGTTGTTTCCACAACACTTTCAGTACGTCATTCCACTCTTCCTGTTTGCACGGGTTCTTGAGAAGTCAGATGGAATTCCTATCTTTTATCTTTTCTCTGTAGGTAAGGTGTTTTCTTCCTCTGGCTGCTTTCAGGATTTTCCTTTATCTTCTGATTCCTGTAATTTGAAAATGATATGTCTAGGTGTAGATTTTTTGGTATTTATCCTGCTTGGTAGTCTCTGAGCTTCCTGTATCTGTGCTTTGGTGTTTGGCGTTACTCTGGGGGAATTCTCAGCATTAGTGTTTCAAGTATTTCTTCTGTGCCTCTCTCTCTTCCTTCTTCTGGAGTTCTCATCACACGCTGTAACTTCTGTAGTTGTTCCACAATATTTGCATATTCATTGTTGTTGGTTTTTTTTTTTTTCAGTCTTTTTTCTTATTGCTTTTAGCAGTTTCTATTTAGATATCCTCAAGCTCAGAAATTCTTTCCTCAGCTGTGTCCAGCATTCTATTAATAAGCCCACCAAAGGCATTCTTCATTTCTGTTACAGTATTTTTAAGGTCTAGCATTTCTTTATGGTTCTTTCTTAGAGTTTCCATCTCTCTGCTTATATTGCTATTTATTCTTCCACCCTCTCTAGTTTATCCATTAGAGTCCTTAGTATAACAACCATAGTTGTTTTAAATTCCTGATCTGATCATTTCAACATTGCTGACATATCTGAGTCTCGTTTTGATTCTTGCTCTGTCTCTTCCAACTGTGTTTTCTGCCTTTCAGCATATCTTGTAGTTTTTTTTTTTTTTCTTATTGTTGATAGTGGGACATGATGTACTGGGTAAAAGGAAGTGCTGTAAATAGGCTTTCAGTAATGTGGTGGTAGGCTTTAGGGAGAGGGGATGCAGTATTAAGATTAGCTATCCGTCTTTTACTGGGCCTGTGACTTTGGACTGTGAATTTCAGACAATACTGTCAGTTTTTCTACCTCGAACCCCATCTGTTTGGACAGGATGGCTGGAGTGGACTGGGACTGGGTATTTCCCTTCCCTCAAGTCAGTTCAGCTCTGATTAAACCAGCAAGTTAGGCTCTGGTTAAAGAGATTCTCCTGATGGCAGATCTTGTTAAGAAGAACAGAATGCTCTGACATATTTCAAAACAGTTCCCTCAACTATTAGCACAAGGAGATTTTTTTCTGTGCTATGCACTGTGAGAACCTGGTTGAGCTCCAGAAGGTAAAAAATCACAAATTTGTGGGGGCCCCTAATGACTGGGTTCCCCTGGAGTTTTTATCACTCAGACTTGTCCACATTGAGTCTCCAACAATTTTTCAGTTAAAGTTCAGGTTTCCCTACGCTGGCACCGACTCCTACAAAGGTTTCTGCTCTGGTAAGGGGTGATTTTCTATATCTGCCTGTCGGTCTCTCTAATTTTGAGGGCAGCAGATTGTCCTGTGATGTCACTTCTTTTATAATCTAAGGAGAATTGTTAATTTTTCATTTTTTCAGCTCTTTACTTGTTCTTACAACAAAGTGGCAACTTCTAAGTTTCTATACGCTTGGCTGAAAACGAGTAGTATTCTTTGGAATATTTTAATATATAGAATCGTGTTACCTGTGAATATGGCTAGTTTTACTTCTTCCTTTCCAGTCTGGATGTCTTTTCTTTCTTTGTCTTGTCTCATTCCTCTGGATAAAACCCGATGTGTTAAACAGCAGTGGTAAAATGGGCATCCCCATCTCAGTCCTAGTCTTAGGAAGTTTTAGTTGTTCGCCATCGATTATGACGTTAGCTGTAGGTTTTTCATAAATGACTTTTATCATGTTGAGTACGTTAACTTTTATTCCTGATAGCTTTCTAAGAGTTTTTATGAAGAAAAGATGTTGGATTTTGTGAAATGACTTTTGTGCATCAATTAAGATGAACATGTGTTTTTGCCCTCTCAGATTCTAAAATTTGCTGTGTTACACTGATTTATTTTCTTACATTGAACCACCCTTGTAATTCTGGGATAAACTTGACTTTCGCATGGTGTAAAAGACTTTTAATATGGTTTTGGGTTTGGTTTACCAGTATTTTGATGAGGATTTATGCATCTATATTTATTAGAAATATTAGCCTCTCGTTTTCTTTTTTTTGCGATGTATTTAATGTGATTTTAGTATCAGGGTAATGATGGCCTTACAGAGTGAGTTAGGAAGTGTTCCCTACTCTTCAATTCTCTGGAAGGGTTGAAGAGGGACTGGTGTTAATCCTTCTTGAAATGTTTTGCTTAGTTCACCAGTGAAGCCATCTGGTCCTAGGCTTTTCATTGTCAAGTTTCTAATTACCAATTCAATCTCTTTACTTGTTATAGGTCTGTTGAAATTTTCTATTTTGTACTTGAGTCAGTTTAGGTAATTCATAGCTTCTAGAATTTATCCATTTCATCTAGGTTATTTGTTGGCAAAGAGTTGCTCATAGTATTCTCTTATAATCTCATAATCCTTTTGCTTTCTGATGATAAGTAGGAAGTGTATGTACTTTTTTTCCCTTTTTTAAAATTAAATTTATTGGGGTGACACTGGTTAATAAAATTATACAGGTTTCAAATGTACAATTTAGTAATAAGTCATATGTACACTGCATTGTGTGTTCACCACCCGGAGTCAAATCTCCTTCAGTCACCACGTATTTGACCCCCTTTACCCTTAGCTACCTCCCCTCCCCGCCTCCCTTTCCCTCTGGTGCCCACTACC
>NW_011906178.1:0-2763 GCF_000151845.1 Pteropus vampyrus
AGCTTATGGGGCCTAGAAGGTAGGAGAGAATGACAGCTAATGAGTCTGTAGACAAAGGCAGGGGACTGATGGAGAAGAGCCTTTCATGCCATAGTATGGGGAGCTATTGAAGTTCTTGAGGGTAAGCCAGCTATATATGTTTCATTTTATTTCAACAGATTATAAACACTTTCAGAATTTGTGGGGCATACAAATGAGTAAGTTATTTTCAGGAAGTTTAACTATAATTGCAATAATGGATATGTAAATAAATATAATCTAGAGTTAGAAAGTGATAAATTATGAGAAGCATAAGACATGCTGTCAGGTCAGAATACAGCTTTAAGGAGGGAGGCACTGTGAGACAATTTATATTTTCCAATTAAGATCCTTACAGAGTGAATCAAGAAAACAGGCTTCAAGAATGTCTTGCTGCAAACAAAATTTAATAAAAGCTGCAGGTATACTCATATATTGTGGTGTATACTAGTTGTGTAATTAATGAAATACTAGCCAAAAAATAGGAAGAAAAATGAGCCTGTCAGGAAAAGAAAATAATAAAAGAAAGCTTACATGCAATTGCAGATAATACTTTTTTTTTAAGGGGAGAAAAGCAACTCTTAAAATTTGTTTTCTGGAATTGACACTTTAATGCAAAACAAACAAACAAAACTAAGCTGTTTGCTCCTGACCTCATCTTTCTAGTTCAGTATCCTAAGTTGTCAGCCACTTGAAACCATCTCTGGTCATCAGCCCTCGCTATCCCTAATTGTGGGGGAGGATTAGAAGAGAGTTCAGACACAAAAAATGCTGAAGGGACCCGCCAGACTTGAGAAAGGGATAAACTAATTTTAGAAAAAAGGTATAGCAGGTTTAAACATTCAACCTCTTTTTTATATAAAAATCTTTTTTCTTTCTTTTCTTTTTTTTCTTTCTTTTTTTTTTTTTTTGGAACATTTAAGGAGTCCTTTGGCATATCTCGATTAAAGTGTCCAACAGGAAGTGAATCTCAGACAATTTTGTTTCTAAGGACTGAGCCCTCTATGCACTTTCAGAAGGGAAACTAAGTTTTATTAACAAATGTCCTGAGTTCCAATCTAATGGTTGATCAGGGGTTTGATAGGTCATTAATCCATTTGTTTAATTATTTAACACAGTTAAGTGTCATCTGCATGCTAGGCAGTCTTCTAGGCACTTTGATACATCTGTGAACAAAACCTCATGCCCTCAGACAGATTGCTATCTGGCAAGGGAAGACAAACAATATAAGTAAACAAGTTATTTAGTATTTTAGAAAGTGATAAGTCCTACAGGAAAATTATAACAAGGTAAGGGAAATGAGGAGTGGGGACAGTGGAAAATGTTGCAGGTTGTAGTTTTAAACAAGTTTGTCAGGTTAGGTCTCCTTGAGAAGGTGAAATTCTGAAATTTGAAGGAAGTAAGGTAGTTAGCCACATGAATAAATGGAAGAAGATAGTTCTAGATAGAGTACTCAGTATAAACAGGAGATTGAAACTGAGGGTCCTTATGAATTTGATTAAATTTAGTTTTAAATCATAGATCTAGAAATTATATTCCTCTCTCTCTCTCTCTCTCTCTCTCTCATACCTAGTCTTTTGCTGATAATCAGCAAACCCGAGGCAGCAGAAGAAAGTAGCCCAGACCTGACTAATTGTCACACTGTCCGGACCTCTGGCCAGACGAAGATAACATCTTGACCTCAGTTATGTTTCAGTTCCTGAGCCCTAAGGTGCAACGAACGCCCCCCTCCCCGCCGCCCCCCAGCTACTTTCCTATTAGACTGGACCTTGGAAGCTGGAACAGACCTCAGAACTGTCCTCAAGATCTGAAGAAATGATTTATTACCCTTATCTCACCTCTGACCAGTCAGCTCTCAGCATGACCCCAGACCTCAAACTCATGGTGTCTTATGACTTTGCCCTATATAATCTATACCCTACACACCATCAGGGAGTTCAGACTTTTAAGCATTAGCTCCCCATTCTCCCGGATGCAGCCATTCATCAACAACATAGCCATCTTTTCTCCACCGCAATTCTCAGTGTTTTGTGTTTGGCTCTGCTAGTGCAGAGTGGATGAACTCTTTCCGTTCTATAATAAGATAAGAATGGTTTATATATTTTTAAATAGTTGAACAATCAAAAGAATAGTATTTCATGACACACAGAAATTATGTGAAATTCTAATTCCAGTGTCCATAAGTAAAGCGGTATTGGAACGCAGCCATGCCCATTTGCTTACTGGCCCCTTTGGTGCTACAAAGACAGAGTTGAATAGCTGCAAAAGAGACCATATGGCCCACAAAGGCTAAAATATTTGCAAGAGTCTATATGGTTTCAGAAAGGCAGAGGTGGCAATTTCAACATTATTACCAGGCTGGCTTATCAAGCAAGATAACAAATCAGAGGCAGAAGTTGCTCTTTGAAGATTACTTTCACATTGGCAACATTTTTTTAAGTCCCGGCATTTTATTAGATAACTTTGTTTAACTTATTCTTCCAAGGACAGTGAACAGAACAAGTTGGTAACAGGAATAGAAACAAAAGTCTCTATATCACATAGAAAAGCAAGCTTCATGTTCTAATGAATGTTATCAATTTAACGCTCCACTAAATCAGATCTTTTTTAACAAGTTGTAAATGCAAAGAGAAGCTTCAAGGCTTCTTTCTTCCTTGGAGCCTCCTGGAGAGAGAACATCTCATTCCTCTCTTTCTGAGACTCTTTTTGTTAATGATGAAAACTTTCTTTCCTTCTCTTTCCTTC
>NW_011906179.1:0-1760 GCF_000151845.1 Pteropus vampyrus
GGACAAAGACGGAGGGCAGGGGCAAGGAGTGAACGGATTCTGGATCTATGTCGAAGGTCAAAGTTCAAGCCAATCAGATTTGTTGACAGAGTGGCCTTGGAGTGTGAGAGACTATGAGGAGGCAACGATACTTCCAGGGCTTTTGACCTAGGCACCTGGGATGGGGAGGCTGCCATTACTGAGATGGGGAAGCTGTGGGGGAGCAGGTCTGCTAGGAGAGGGTCAGGTATCTGAGTGTGACATAGCCTAAGTGAAGTTTGACATGTATATTTCACCAACCCATCGATTATTGGATGCGTAAAGGCACAGCTCTACACCAAGAGAAAGCCCAGGGCGATGTTCATGGCAAGCACAGAGAAGGGGCCTCTGATCCAGCCTGGGGGCCAGGTGATGTCCAGGCTGAGATCTGAAGATGGGCAAGTCAGGTCTGCGGAGGACTATGACTTGCATCCCTTGTCTCGTTCTCCCAGTGGCACAGCCAGGTAAGCTGAATTTCTGGTTCTATTCCAGGCTCTGTTGTAAGTTGACTGTGTGAGCTGCATCAAATTATGTAATGTAACAGCTCTGAGCTTCAGTTTCTCCATTGCAATGGAATGAAAGTTTCTCTTCTCCCAAATTCATATGTTGAAATCCTAACACCCCAGGTGATGGTATTAGGAAGTGGGGCCTTTGGAAGGTGATTAGATCATGAGGGTGGAGCCCTCATGGATGGTGTCAGGGCCCTTATATAAGAGACCCCAGATATCTCCCTTGCTCTTTCTGTTGTATGAAGACACAGTGAGAAAATGGCCATCTATGAACCAGGAAGTGGGGTCTCGCCAAACACCAAATCTGCCTACATCTTGACTTCCCAGCCTCCAAAGCTGTGAGAAATAAATTTCTGTTGTTTATAAGCCACTCCATCTATAGTACTTTGTTAATAGCAGCCTGAACAGACTAAGACACCCATCTACAAAAGGGTGGCAAGTCCTACACGAGTGGGACTGTTTGGAGGTGATGGATTCCTTTGACAATATGATTTAAAACTATGGATGCATTTCCCCATGCAGGCTCATGTACACACACACAGACACACACACACACACACAGACACACACACACACACACACATGCACACACACAGTAGTGTATGTAATTTCAGGGGCTCATGGACCCCTGAAACCCAGTATGGTCCTGGTTACTACTTTCAGATCTCCCCCCTCCTGACCTCTTCCTTCCAGACTCACCGCACTTCAGGTCAAGACTCGCTAACGTGGACTCTTCTGCTCAGGCTCCGGTGTTAGTCTTAAATCTGTGACCCTGTAAGATGCCTCCTTCCCTTCAAAGGAAACATTCAAGTTTGCAAACAAAGTCTAGGTGTGTGATAAGCTGGACTGAGGTCCGCGTGTGTGTGAGCGCGTATGTGTTAAGTCAACAGCTTTCTTTCACTCCAGGCTGCTGGGTGGGTTGGGCAAAGAGGGAAAAGCCAGCCCCAAATCAAGATGGGCTGCGAGTGTGTTGTTTCCTAGGTAGGAGAAGGCATAAATAGGAATTAACCAATCTACAATGAAACACCAGGTGTCGAAATTCTTGCCACTGTGTTCTCTACCTTTCTGTTTTGGTAATTCTAGTCCTGGGAACAGATTTACATATTTCTCTGGAACCTGAGGATCTTCCCAGAAGCCTGTGAACTTCCAGAAAGTTATGGGCACTGGATCTGAAATGAATCTTTATTCCCAGCATCTAGCATAAAACTTGGCACAGAGTAGGTGCTTGTCTTG
>NW_011906180.1:0-1419 GCF_000151845.1 Pteropus vampyrus
AACACTCCCTTATGTTTTTATTTCAATTTTTCTTGAATTATGAATTGAGGATCCATCTTGGTATCCAACGTAAACATATTTTGATATATTTAATGACTTGATAGAGTTCTCTCTAATCAAATAGTCTCAATACTGCTATCTCATCTCTCTCACTCAACAAAATTAGATGTTAGGTAGGTAGGTAGATAGATAGATAGATAGGTAGATAGATAGATAGATAGATAGATAGATAGATAGATGATAAGATGATAGATAGATGATAGATAGATAGATAGATAGATAGATGATAGAGAGCAAATAGGCTAGTTGCCAAACAAAACTTGCTGTAGGAGTTTTCTTTTGGAGGATGTGTGCAGAAGTAAAATCCTGTATTGTTTATTTCATCAACTCTATAGTAAAGAGAAAAATTATAACATGACCTTGTCAAAGGATTCTCAGACTCTATATCTGTTTTAGATTACTTTGTAAATATGAAAGATTTCAAAACACAAATTTCAGTAAGTTCTTGAGGACCAAGATGTATTCCATATACTACTTTGCATTTCCTATTAGGGTCTAACATACAGTTAAAATTCAAGAAATAACTATTGAACAAAACTAAAGAACAGTTTTGTGTACATAATTATATTAGTCACATTGGCATTATGAGAAATAATTTAAAATAATGTTTTCTTAAATAAAATTTACTTTTATATTGTAACCTAAAATAAAGGCATATCTCTGCTAAGGAAATTAGTTACTGATATGTGTCATATATCAAATCAGCTGTATTTCATTGTATTGATAGTATTATAGAGACAGATTTTAAAGATTTAAATTTTTAAAACATACAATACATTTTCAATTCTGTTTCTGATATATTAATCAAATGATAAAGGCTCAACTACTTCAAATGTCTGTGAAGCCATTTTTCCTTAATTTTATAGAGATCTTTAAACAGGAATATAAATGTAAGTGCTGCCAGATGCAAAAAAGAGAGAATTGAATTTAAGGCAACTGGGAATAGGTGAAACTGTGAGGAATTGGAGTCCATGTGCTTACTATAAAGACATTTTAAAAAATTTATAACACTATAGACATAAAAAGGTCAGTAGAATGAATTCTTCAAGCAATCTGCTTGCCAGTTTTCAGTCTTTATTTTAAGAACTAATATTTTACATGGTAAACATTTATCTCATGTTTAGTAATTCCATTATTTTTCCTTTATGTTTCTTTAGTTAAATTAAAATCAATTTAATATTTTATAAAAGTAATCATAATAATTTTATTCCAATTTTCTAAAAGTTTTCTATCTAAATTGATTTTTATCAATATTTATATACGTAAGTGACTAAGAAATATTGATTTTATATATATCTGTGTGGGAGATTGAAGATAGATATTTTCTACTTATTTCTTCATAATTTTCTGTATTGGTTA
>NW_011906181.1:0-2497 GCF_000151845.1 Pteropus vampyrus
ATATATATACTAAAATAGTACTTTTTATACATTTTCTCACAGAAAAACAGTAACAGGAAGTAAATATATTTGTATGCATCTCTGTATATGAAGTGAGGAGTGGAGGAGTTCGTAGAAAATGAAGAAAGAGGGATTCTGACCAAGGGTTGAATACCAAGTGGTCCACAATAAGCAAAATGTATTTTAAGTCTTTGTTTTATCTTTAAAATTCTTGCAAATTTAAATTTTATTCCAAAATATATCCAAGGTTGTTTATTTAACATTATATAAATGAAAGGAAAGTTTCATAGTACTTTCTGCTACTTGCATTGGCACGGAAAATAGCTAAAAAATTTGGATAAACTTTTAAAGTATATTATTAAAAGTTCCAAATAAATAAATGAGTATCTCCCAAATTAAGGAAACATGGAAGTCTCTTTTGCCTTGAAGATTTGGCAATCCCAATATACTGGAATCTTATTTTTTTATGGGATTGTAAGTGGAAAGAGATTGAAAATGAATCCCAGTTTCTCTACAGATGGAGAATGCTATGGGAACTTCTCTGCAGCCAACTCTCTCCATCATCTCCCCAAAAAATAACCCCTGAAATTCCAAATGGCTATTCACTCAAGGGCAAAAGCAAACCGAAATAGCAAAGTTCATGGGGGAATTTCATACTGGTTTCAAACCCTTTGGTTATACAGGTAATGTAAAGCCTTAATTTGGTTTGGGGATGTCATGGAATTATAGTGATCCTAGGCACCTTGGAGAAGTAAAAGTAAATTATTTTTGGAAGGAAACACATTTACTACATGCCTCAAGTAATTGCAACAAATAATTTTTAACATGCAACATAACACAGAGCCGAAGATAAGTAGATATCCAAGAAAATTAGTCTTCAAGAGCAAAACCAGCAGAATCAAGCACAACAAAATACATTAAAAGATTTCATACGTTGACACTATTAGACACAGACTTTAAAACGATGAGGCTAATTATAAGGAAATACCAGATAAGCTTAAAGATATCTACAGAAAGAGAAAATCATAAAAAAGCAACATCGTACATTGAAAAGTAACCAGAAAGAAATTCTAGAAATTAAAAAATAAATTAAACCATTTAAAAATAATCGATGGCTTTAATAGTAAATTAGAAACATCGAAAGAGAGAATTACTAAAATTGAAGATAAATTAGAATAAATTGTCCAGAGTATAGCACAAAAGAACAAAACTAGGGATAATATGGAAGAGAGAATGAGAGTCATAGAACACGGAGTGAGAAAGTTTAATATATATGGAACCAGAATCCAAGAAGGAGAAAAAAATGAATAGGACAGAGGCACCACTCAATAACAGATTAGACATGGTGAGGATAGGATGAATGAATTGGTAACCAAGTCAATAGAAATATCCAAACTGAAAACACAGAGAGAAGAAAGAATTGAGGGTATATAAAAGCTCATTAGTGTTGTGGGATGAAGGAGGAATGTGTAACATGTGTAGTCATAATCTCAGGAGAAGAGAACAGAAGAAATGAGACATAATCATTTAAAGAGATGATAGCTAAGAGTTTCTCAAACATCATAAAAGGCAATAGTCCATAGATCCCACAAATGAAATGATTTTCAAACAAGATATATAAGAAATCCACTCCTAGACAAATTACGGAGAAATTGCAGAAAAATCAAAGAAAGAGAAAACTTACAAACAGACAGAGAATAAAGATAGATTATACTCAAAGTAGCTACAGTTTACTGGCAACAGACTTCCCAGCATAAATAATGAAATTTAGAAGTCTGTGGATTGATACCTTCAATGTACACAAGGAAAATAATTAGCAAGCTAGAATTCTATACTTATTGAAAATGTCTTTTAAGATTGAGATAAAATAAAGATTTTTTTAGTCAAATAAAAATTGAAAGCATTTACCACCAGCACTGCACTAAAGGAAATTCTAAAACATATACTTTAGGTAGAAGAAAATGATTTCAGATGAAAGATTTGAATTGTAAGAAGGGATAAAAAGCAAAGAAAGTGAAAAATATGGGGGTAACTCTAAATGAATTTGACTGTAAAAAAAATTTTAAATCAATGCTTTTTGGAATTTTAAAAAATGTTTAAATAAAATATTGAAAGAAGTAGTATAAGAGATGATAGAAGGTAAGTAATGTTAAATTTTTAAAAAATTCTTTGTATTGTTTAAGATGAGAATAAAAGTATTAATTAACATTATACTTGATAAATTAACCTACATTTCAATTTCCAAAGTAAAAATAAAGGCTAGAAAGGGCATATAATTATAAACAAGCAAAGGAAACATATGAAATCCTAAAAAAAAAAAAATTATCCCAACGGAAGTCAAAAAAGGAGAAGAGAAAGAGGATAGACAACTAAAAAATACAAAATTAGATGGTAGGCTTGACCCCAATATATCAGTAGTTGTTAATCTATATATGAATAGATTACTTGACTATTGTCAGTGTGGATTAAAATAAAATACAATCATTTTAAAAAACAA
>NW_011906182.1:0-2779 GCF_000151845.1 Pteropus vampyrus
GGCCTACAAACAAGATTATTCTATCCAACGAAGCTATTATTTAGAATCAAAGGACAGATAAAGAGCTTCCCAAACAAAATAAATAAATAAATAAATAATAAAAAGCTAAAGGAGTTCACCAACAAACCAATATTGCAAGAAACGTTAAAAAAAAAAAAAACTTCTTTCAGAAAAAGAAAAAAAGATGAAAATATAAACAATGAAATGGTGATAACTACATACCTATTGATAATTACTATAAATATAAATGGATTAAATGCTCCAATCAAAAGACAGAGGGTGGCTGAATGGATAAGAAAACAAGACCCATACATATGCTGCCTATAAGAGAAGTGCTTCAGATTCAAAGACAGACACAGAGTGAAAGTAAAGAAATGGAAAAAAATATTTCATGCAAATGGAAATGAAAAAAATCTAGGGTAGCAATACTTAAATATTAGACAAAATAGACTTTAAAACAAAGGTTATATAAAGAGACAGAGAAGGATATTTCATAATGATAAAAAGATCAATTCAACATGAAGATATAACCCTTGCAATCGTTTATGCACCCAACATAGGAGCACCTAAATATATAAAGCAAATATTGACAGACGTAAAAGGAGAGACTGATAGTAATACAGTCATAGTAGAGGACTTTAACAACCTGTTGACATCAATGGATAGAGCATCTAGATATAAAATCATTAAGGAAATAGCGGCCTTAAATGACACATTAGACAAGATAGATGTAATTGATATTTTTAAACATTACATCCCAAAGTAGCAGAATATACACAGTCTGAGTGTATATGGAACATTTTCCAAGATAGACCGTACATTAGACCACAGAATGTCTCAATAAATTTAGAAATATTGAAATCATATCAAATATCTTCTCCAATCACAATGGTATAGAATAAGAAATCAATTACAAGAAAACTGAAAACACACAAGTACATGGAGGCTAAATAGCATGTACCAAACATTTAATAGGTTAACAACAAGATCAGGAAGAAATCAAAAGCTATCTTGAGACAGATTAAAATGAAAACACAACAATGCTCCCCCAAAATCTATGGCTTATAGATAAAGCAGTTCTAGGAGAGAATTTCATAGCAATATAGGCCTACACAATAGACAAGAAAAATCTCACATAAACAATCTAATATTACACCTAAAGAAACTAGAAAAAGAACAAACAAAGCCCAAAATGAATAGAATGAAGAAAATATTAAAAGTCAGAGTGGAAATAAATTAGAGTCTTAAAAAATAATATAAAAATCAATAAAACCAAGAGCTGTTTTTTTAAAGATAAACAAAAAAAAAAAAAGAGAGAAGTGACAAATGACACCAAAATGAAAGAGAAGTGACAAATGACACCAAAAATATATAAAGAATTATAAGAATATGCTATAAACAATTACATGTAAACAAATTGGACAATGTAGAAGAAATGGATAAATTCCTAGAAACATAATCTTCCAAGACTGAATCAAGAAGACAAGAAGAAACAAAATCTGAACAGACCAACAACTACTAATAAAATTGAATCAGTAATAAAAAAAAAAAAACTGCCAACAAACAAAAGTCCTGGACCAGATAACCTCCCAGGTAAATTTTATGAAAGATTCAAAAAAGAAGTAACAACTATCTTTCTCAAACTATTCCAAAAAATTCAAAAGGAGGGAAGGCTCCTAAACTCATTTTATAAGACCAACAATACTCTGATTCTAAAACAAAACAAAGACATTACAAAAAAAGAAAAAATATAGGCTGATATCTCTGATGAACATACATACATACAGAAATCCTCAAAATATTAGCAAACTGAATTCAGCAATACAATAAAAAGATCATACACCATGATCAAGTGAAAGTTATTCCTAGAGTACATTGTTGGTTTAATATCCACAAATCAATTACAACACGGAAACAAAAGGAAGGATAAAAATCATGTGATTTTTATCAATAGATGCAGAAGGAGCATTTGATAAAATCCTGCATCCATCATAAAAACTCTCAGCAAAGTGGGAATAGAGGAAACATAGCTTAACATTATAAAGGCCATAAATGACAAGCCAACAGCTAACATCATACTCAATGCGCAAGAGATAAAAGTGTTTTCCATAAGATCAAGAGCACAAGGATGTCCACATTCACCACTTCTATTCAGCACAATATTGGAAGCCCTAGTCATAGCAGTTAGACAAGAAAAAGAAATAAAATAAAAGGTATCTAAATGAGAAAGAAAAAAGTAAAACTGTCATTATTTGCAGATGCCATGATACCATATAGAGATAACGCTAAAGATTATGCCAAAAAACTATTAGAACTGTTAAGTGAATTCAGTAAAGTAACAGGATACAAAATTAATGCTCAAAATTTGGTTGCATTCTTATAAACCGATAAGAAACCATCAGAGAGCAAAATTAAGAAAACAATCCCATTTACAATCGCATCAAAAAATACCTAGGAGTAAATTTAATCAAAAAAATAAAAGATCTATACTCAAAAAATTATCACATTGAAGAACGAAACTGAAGATGATACAAATAAATGGAAGCATATATCATGCTCATGGATGGAAAGAATTAACATCATTAGAATGTCCACACTACCAAAAGCAATCTATACATTCAATTCGATTCCTATCAAAATACCAATGGCATTTTTCACATAACTAGAACAAACAATTCAAAAATTTATATGGAACCACAGAAGACCCTGAATAGCCAAAGCAATGTTGAGAAAGAACAAAGTTGTAGGTATCACCCTCCATGATATCAAACTATACTAC
>NW_011906183.1:0-2574 GCF_000151845.1 Pteropus vampyrus
TTTCCTGGGCTCGGACCCTGAAACCGGTTCAGACTCCATCACGACTATAAAATGAAAAGTGGAGGTTGAAAAATAAACCGAAGGGAAGCCCTGGCTCGAAGCCATTGTTCAGCATTTAGGAGCCGTTTGCCCCCAAGTGTCTCGGCGGTCCTTCGGAGCTGATTAGAATAACTGTCAGAGGTCTGCAGGCTCCAGGGCTCCTGTCAGCGGAGTCAGCAAAGTTTGCCTTTTATTTTTCTTGGGGACAGGTCAGATCTGATAGGACGGGAGGCGCGCAGAGACGTGAACTAAGTGCAGATGTGGGAGCCTTCGCCCTCCTTACGAACAAAGCAGCGCGCTGGGAGCGTCCGGGCGCAGCCTCCCGCGGCCACGCTGGGCGCAGACCGACTCTTGTTTTTAAATCTTCATCTTCCCCGTCGTCAAGCAACAATTGTCCCTGAAATGTATTTCCTGCCGGCCGAATACCCTGCGATCGGCACGCGGAAAAGAGCGCCCTGCAAAATCTTCCCACAGCCGACGCTTATGACATCAAACTCTCTGAATCAGTACCCTGGACGGAAAGAAATGGGTACTCACGATTCCGAAGGGGTCACTGCCGCCGCCGCCTCGTCCCCAGGGGCAGAGCAGGGGCTCCTGCCGGGCCGTCCGGGTGCAGGTGCAGGATCCCCGTGTGTGAGCAGGAGGGCGGTCACACCGCTCCGGAGAGTCACCCGGGGCCGAGCCCCCGGTGCTCAGGCGTCTCCTGTGCCCGTGAAGCCTGTACTATCTGCAGTTCTGAATTGAACTAAATTACAGCCCATGTGAAAGACAGGGGCAGCCGGTCACGTGGGAGACACAGAGCCGCCCGATTGGCCGCCGGGGCCGAGCTGGGCATTCTGGCTTCTCCTCCATTGGAGAGGAGTTAAAACTGAAAGCATCTGGGTCCTCCTCTTGAGATGATTTGTCCTTTATGTGTGGAAGCATGGCTGTAGGATTTCACAGTGACAGAATTAAGGAAGGGACCTGAAGCCACCCTTCGCAGAGCCTGGTGGGGGCGGGCTGCAAACTCGGCTTTTTCAGGATTTCCTCCCCTTTCAATCACCACTCTGCCCTGCAGTTTTCTCTGTGATTTGCCTGTTTGCCTGCCTGGAAAACGTGTCTGCGGGGTCCCCACCCCATTTAACTTTGGAGGCGACAGAAAGTAAATTATACTCTCATGGCTCTGCGAACTCGCTCTTGTTTTGAGGCACAAATTCATTTTCTTTCCAAGGGGGACGTTTCACATTTCGTTTGGACAAGCGAAGGAGCTTTATCGCAGTTGGAGCCTGTCTGTAGTGACCCTGCACAGAGAATCAACCTTTCTGAGTAGTTATTACATCTGGGAGGAGGCGGGGGGGCAGTCACGGGAAAATATTAGAAGCGATACTATCAAATCAAATCGCAGGCTTCGACGAGGCAGGAATCAAGAGGAAACAGGATAAAGCCCTTCTCAATTCGCTTCTTTTGGTAACGCAAGGTGTGCGCGCAGCTGGCAGCCAGGAGGTATTGTTCAGTTATGTCCCAAAAATCTGCATCCTAAAAATCTCTGGTGCATTCGTAAAGATTGAGAGGCACCAGGTACCTCGGGGACGTCAGACCCCACGGCCACAGCGCGATGCGTGAGGAAGGCCAGATAACACCCGGTCTTCAGTCACCCCGACCCACAGACTCACGCGACATAAACACCAGCGCCGAGCTGGGTGCTGGCTCGCTCTCTCCCGCGTACCCACTCAGAGCCGGTCTCTCTCGCCTGACTTACTCGCTGCAACAATCCACAGTCAGTCTTGGGTGGCAGAAACAGACTCGGACACCTTCCTGCCACCCTGGCGTCTGATGGGACTCCATCCGGGACTGAGTTCATGTCTTTTCCAACGAGGGATGTCGCCTCCCAAAATAATCACGCTTAGCACGTGCGAGTAAATCGGGCCCAGGAGACGACGTGCGACCCAGACACTCGGCGCACGAGGTGGGCGAAGGTGCCACCAGGTGTCAAGGTCCCCCGGACCTTTTTCAACAAGGAGGAAGAGTCCGGCCCAGCAAGTACATAACCAGGGCACAGTCGCTCGTCGCCATCAGGCGCTGTGCCCTGGACGTAGCCTCCTGCCACGCCACGCCGCGCTCACGCTGGCCTTCACGCTGTCTCGGACTCTCCTCAAGCCCCGCACCCCACCGCTGCCGCCCCCGCCTGGAGCACCTGCTGGCTCCTTCTCATCATCTGTGCTCCCCAATGTCACCGCCCGGAGAGAGCGACGCCTTCCCCCGCGAACGGCGCCGCTTGTCTACCTGTCTCACTCACTGGCTTGCTTTCTCTTCTGCTCACTGAACTTATCGCTATCGTTTTTAAATTTATTCGTTGATTATGTCTCTCCCCACCGGAAAATGGGCCTCGGGGGAGCTGGTCGGTCACCGGTGTCTTCTTCCCGGGGCTTGGATCGAGTGCATCGCACTTGGTCGGCACTCGTGCATTCGCTTAGCGACTCGACGCACGGATGATCATGAGAATTTGACTCGGGTATCTGAGGGGCAATGACTCACCAACCGTAACAATAAAAATTA
>NW_011906184.1:0-2144 GCF_000151845.1 Pteropus vampyrus
CACTTGGAAAAGTATGACCTTGGGTGTGGCAGCTCACTGTGGTGAAGGCAAACTCTGAAGAAGGTGTTAGTTGAAGGCTATTTACTTATGGTTGGGCAGCAATTACTTTCATGAAGTAAGAACTCAGTGTCTACCACACTACATAGAGGTTACAAGAAAGGGAAGAACACAGGGGTATGTTCCAGTTCCAAAAATCTTAAAAGTTAATATGGGATATTGATAGGTAAATCGGTGCTTCTAACAGCATCTAAAGAGATATTCCTTGGTAGTCTGGGAGTATCAAGAATGGGTATCTCACTCAAATTATGAAGATCAGTAAAAGTTGCCTGGAAATGGATTCTTTTAAATAAATAGTGAAGTAGTTATTAATGCAGATTAGAATCAGGTGGAACATTCAAAGGCACATGTAATCTTATGAAAGTGGAAAAGAATCTGGTCTATTTGAGAAAATATTTTTTCATAACTGAAGCATAATATAACAATGAGAAAGTGGTAAGAGATAAAACTGAAGTAAACAGGGTTTGGATAATAAAGGAGCATGTATGACATTCAAAGGAGTATAGCCTGCAAGCAATATAGAGCCACAGGAAAGTTGTAGTCTATGGAATGAAATTATCAGAATTATAGTTTAGAATATCTACTGACAACAATATATAGAATAAAGTGTGGTTGAGTGAGCCGAGCCAAGTACAAGTTACTCTAGTTAGACAAGTGAGAGAAAATGGAGAATTAAAATAATGACATAATTTACTGCACAATAGAATTGTGTTTTAATTTTTTTTTTTTTTTTTTTTTTTTACTTTAAGATTAAATAGCATATAATATGGGACCAATGCATATTCCCCAAAGTACTAATGTCTCAGGGAAGGTTGCTACAGATGCTAACCACAGATAGCTGATAATATTATGGCTGTAAGTAAATAAAGATGAGAAAGAAAAGAGAGCTTATTTTGCTTAGATTGCTAGTGTTAAGTCTGTCCCCCATGTCTAGGGTAGCTGAATTATTTTATAAGTATTTTCCATGACTAGAAGAATCCATGGAAAAACTATTTTATTCTCTGTGTCTATTCAGATAAGGAAAATTTTATATCCTCTGCCATCCACATTATTTTGAATTTTTTTTTGAAATATTACTCTTCCTTATGCTTTTTAAATTCTTCCCATCATTTCACATATTTTCTTTGGACTATAAATGATTCTGTTTTTTGACAAAGCGTTCAAGTTAAACTAAAAAACACTGACTTTTCACAAATAAGATATGCCCATTCTGTTCACTGCTTGTGAAATCATATCACCTTTGTCTATCTTGAGTCATCCCCAGTCTGTAAGTGTGCCCTGTTTGTTTTAAGTTAGCGTGAGGCCTCAAGAGCCTCTTCAGAGGTCACTAGATGAAAAGGCTCTTTGAAGAAATGTTTTAAAGGATCTATATACTGAATTTTAAGCAAGTACTTGACTGAAAATGCTCCTTTTTTTAAGTACAGCAGGGTTAGAGATGTCAAGCTTTGTCTAGTTTATTGCTACTGAATTCACCTATCTTCAAAACTCCATATTTTAGTTTTCTCACCAATTAGCACAGTTGTCATGCAATATATTTAGTAGGAAGCTATATGTCTTTATTTAAATGTCTGTAATACATTTGAATTTGAGCTGCATCTCATAACTTTTTACTCTGGGCATGCATAAAGAATACTTCCTCTAGTCTACTTTATAATTGGTGTGATATCATGACCAAATACAAATCACTGAAAATAATCTGTGCCTACTCCTGGTTGGATATTTTAGGGCAATACATGTGTCTCCTTTACGTTCTCCTGCTTGTACCAACTGGTTGCAGAAAACAACTGGACCTCAGAAGATGGCAGAGCTCAAAGATAGAAAGAGCCTAAGCCTCTACATGAAAGTTTGGAGGAAAGGTGCCCTCCTGACCTAAATTCCCACTTAGACATGTTATATGAGCAAAAAATAAAATTCTACAGCTTTACAGCACTGAATTTTTTAGAGCAATTTATTCTTTTGGCTTAGCCGACCAATACAAAGTTCAAACACCCTTTAGGCTGAAATACACTTCTGTAATACATCACTTCCATCTTACCACTTTAACTTCAGTGGTCCAAAAGTAAAGTCAAAACTTCTAGCCTGATCAC
>NW_011906185.1:0-2828 GCF_000151845.1 Pteropus vampyrus
CATTAAAATAATTAAAATTTGGATTTCTGAATTTAAATTCAATGACCATTTTACCACAATTAAAAAAACAAAAACAAGACCAAAAGCCCCCATAACTGACTACATATTTGTAATTAAATATTCTGACACTTTAAAATCAAGTCCATCAGACTAATACATGCAAATATGGAAAGAAACAAGAAACTCTTGCTTCAATATTTGCATGTGTTAGTTAGTTTTGCTCAGTAAACATATCCTTCTGTCTAATATATATTCTCTGTTTCCAGAGCCTAATAAAATTGTGTTAGACTATTTTTAAAAAGTAAATATGTTTTTAATATCCCTATTTTATAAAGAGAAAATGAAGTTAGATTTGAATCTGACCTCTACCACTTACCAGCTGTTCCTCAGTCTCTTTAAGCTTTATTTCTCCATCTCCAAAAAAAAATATGAGGAGAAAATAATATAATATGTATAAAGTACTTATCATATTGTATAATAATAAATGCTAGAAATTATTTCTAAAATGAAAAGTCTCTTTCAAGACATCAAAAACAAAGTTCAATATCCAACAGTCAATTAATGATAATCGTTAAGGGTGCTTATGAACACATTCATGAGATTTTGTGGTACATATTTTATAGATTTATCTGTTATTCCTTGTTGTGTCCTAAAATCTCTTCGTGCTTCAGAAAGAGTTCCTTAGTATTTCGCATTACATTTGGTCCAGAATTTGTTGGATTTCATCAGCTATAGAGAAGACTGATGTTTTAATACTTTGCTTCCCTGAGTTGTATCACCCTTTCCCCCATGAAAATAGTAATGGCAGTAGTATCTTAGAACTCCAGTAATATTTCTTCAGAATGTGGAGGAAGTCTGTCTCCAACCCAGGATATCTATTCCCCATCCTAATTAAAATCCCCATTAGCTGTGACAGCAGACTTCTTGCTTATGTTCTAGCAACCAACTTCTTGGGGGCAAAGTTTATTTTATCAAATTTGATTGTAGTTACAGCAAATGGAAAATACTCAGAATTCATATTCTGAGAATTCATATTCTGAGTAAAATATAAATAAAACAACAAACTCAACATTTACATTTAGTAAAGTAAAAACAATAAATTTTACTATCTTAGAAGTTTTCATTTATTCAAACTGATCCATTAGAATATTTGATATAGCTTTTTAAAATTAATTATGATGCTGTCTCGTTACATTCTAAAATATGTCAAGTACTTTTTGATTAAATAAATTCTTTATTTTTGACTTGGGGAGTAATCCTTAACTCAGAGGAAGAGGAAGCAACAGCTGTGCTACTGACAGCTAACAGTTGATTTATAGCCTGAAAGTGTTTTAGAAGAAAGTCTCTCTTATGGAAAAAAATGCCATCAAGATGTCACCAGAAAAGAATACTAATTATTTGAGCTAGACTACTTTTTCATCTTACTAGATAATGGAGTAGTTAAATGGGGAACATCAAGATGTCATTCGATTGGAGACTTCCTGTTTTGAATTTTTAAAATGACAACCAATGTAGAGTTGTTGGGTGGTAGTGGTGGTTGATGATGATGATGTCATGTTTTTCTCTAGTTTGAAACTCTTTGCCAATCTTTCTTTTGTGGGCAACTTGCATATAACTTTGGTCAAACTTTCTTAAATTTCTCTGTATTTCAGTCTCACCTTCTGAAAACTTGTCATGGTTATGCAATTTAACTCAAGAGATTATCAATTGATAAGTATTAATCTGTTAGATAAAAAATAAAGAGGGACTGAGGCGTTTATTATGGTAGTATTAGGGAAGGAGAAATTTTGGTAGAAGATAAATCCTAACATAAAGTTTAAAGCCTTAAATTTAATTTTGCCATAATTTAAGTAATTTAAAGATGTAAATAATTCAGAGAAGATTTGGGTTTATGGTGTCATTAATTTAAACCAATTTTATGAAACATCTATATAATAAAATTAAATAGAAGCTTACGACTTATTACCCTGGAAAAGATTTAGCAATATATTGTCTATCTCTACATTTTCTAAGACAAGTATACAATTCAAATAATTAAATCAATTAGAATAACTATCATAAAGATAATAATGTATTAAGGAGCTGTATAATTTTTTGTAAAAAGATAGCATTTCCTATAAAATTTAGTAATACCTATCAGTAGTATTTTCATTTAGTGAGGGCACGTATCCTTTTTAGATACAAGCCCCTTCTAATCAGAACAAAGTTAACACAAATCTACATTATATGTTAATGTTCCTTCCTTCAGTGAGCCAATGGGCAAGAATCTGGGCAAGAAAAAGAAACATTAGAGGTTTAGACTTCTGATTCTCAACTGCACAGAGTACTGAGTTATCTGGGTAGACATAATATTGATTAAAGATAACTAGAATGAAACTAAGATTTTTTTTTTCTCAACAGGTTTGAGATAAAGATAGAAACAAAGGCCCACGTTTTTAACCACTCATTACGTGGCCTTCCACAAATTTAAAATAATAATTCAATTTAAGATCTTCAGTGACAGTTAAATTCAGTAATTTAAGTTATCAGTATGATTCTGAAATACTGAGGTAATAGCATCTGATATGTCTTAGTAACATTTGTACATTTCTATTGTGCAGATGACATTTTTTATATGCAGTTAAACAGCCTATTAGATTTTTTTCCAAGGGCACTATGTTTCCTTAGGGGTTTATTCCACTTTTTCTTCTCTTATCTCCGAGAATAAAAGGAATGTTTCAAGCTTTCAAACCAGACTGCATGAGCTGCCCCTCAGATCCTTTAGAAGTCTGCAGGTTATGGGGAGCTCACCTTAACTTTATGAAAAGCCAGGCCACAGAGTCCTGATG
>NW_011906186.1:0-3096 GCF_000151845.1 Pteropus vampyrus
TATATATAATATATGTATGAGCTGTAGTTTATTCCTTAGCGCTTTAGTCCACAGTGTGAATTTGAATTTACTCATCAGTAATTTTGCTAGTTGTGGTTCTTGTCTTTAAGGAATTCCATAGTATAGTGTAGAAACACATTGACAGAAATATGTACAATGAGATAGAAGAAACGCTTCATAGAAGAAAAAGATCAGCGAAGTGCTTCATAGAAGAAATGCTTCATAGAAGAAAAAGATCAGCAAAGATCATTTTAGAGGCATACTTTATCAAGACATACTAGTGGACTTAATATTTATGATAATTAAAAATGTAAGCATATCACATAAGCTGTCCTTCAGATTAGGCCCACTCAGTTTGTCAAGAACAGAAAATTTTAAGTGAATGCTACAAGACAAAACAGACATTCAAGAGGAAATATTTTTGTTTGTCATTTAAATTGAGAACTCAAAATAGCATTGCTGGGGACTTAAGAGTATAGCATAAAAAAAATAGTATTGCTTACATTGCCGTTCTTATTGATGAGTGAACTTTCATTAGGAATTGTTTAATTATAAAACCAATAGTTTTAGTCAATTGAACAACTAAAGTGAGAACAAACTACAAAGATCTGCCGTCACCAGGAAGTCAGCCAAATTTTTAGCTTGTGAGTAAGAATTTCAGTTTTTTTCTTACCAGTTCTGTTTACTCTTTTTTTTTTCTAGAGGCATATATAAAATACTTTTTTTATAGATTTCCTTTTTCCTTCATAAATACTATTTTTAATTGAATATCTTACTAGATGCAAAATAGTCAATCAGGTGATTGAAGTAATCTTCCCTTACCTCTGAAACCTAAAGGTTTCGTTTTAATTACTTTGTACCTTGTCATTTTAGATGAAATTATTTAAATCTATGAATAAATGTGAAAATTATATTTTCATACCACCTGTGCGCCCATTTCTTTATTAATGAATCGAAGCCACACAAGAATAGAGTTTTTAAATAACATTTTCTTTTCGGGTAACAGAAACAATACTTGTACTGTGTTGAAAACTTGGGAGATAAAACACGAAGAAGAAAAAAATCACCCTAAATTTTACCACCAGAGAGAACTATTAATTTTCTAGTAACTTTTCTTTCAGTCTTTTGTTCTTCATATATTTTAGGTTTTAAGAATGATTTTTCTCTCTCTCCCAGTCATGGCACAGATTGAAAAACAAAAGAGATTTGAATACTATACTACCTTTAAGAGCTGCTGTCCTGCAAAGATGACTGGCTTCTATTAATAAATTCTTCTGAGAAATAAAGAACAATAGTAACATCATAATGCATTTTGTTTACCTCCATCATGGTTTCTTTTTAATTGTTCTTGTTTTCATGGTTTTTTTTTAAGAAGACATATAAAGATTGCATATTTTATTATGACATTTCCTAATAAAACTCCTTGATTTAAAGATGTATTTTTGAAAATGTTTACATTGACAATTAGTAATATTATGGCATGAATTTTCAGGCGATCAAATAAAATATTTTAGGGGGAATTATCTGAACAAATAAAAGATTTTTGACATAACTTTAATTATACCACATGCTAATACTGAGGAGATGTATAGAATTTTGGCAAGAGTCTGATTCATACATACTTAAAGTATAACCTACAGTAGTAGTTTGTTGCCTGTCTGTTCTAGTAGAGTGAAGATTCAAGTCAGTTATTCAGTTACTTGAAGCAAAATGAAATCTTTTATTTCAGTGAAATCACTGCAGAGGCATGAAATACTGGACAATTGCCTTAAGTCTTCACTTGACTTACCAGGATAGACTGAGGCTTTGGATGTGTCTGTATTAGCATTCCATTAGTACCTCACATGCTTTTGATGTACTCTTGAGATTGCTTTAAATTTTTTGTTGAAACAACAGTACATTTTGCACTGTAGTAATATGAGCACTAACTCTGTATTGCACAGCAGTTAGTGAATTGTTTTAAAGAATCAGTTCCGTGTAGAGCATTTTGAAAAGACTAAGTCCCCTGTGCTTTATGATAGCTTAGTGCAATGTGCACTTTAGCTTTACTTCTCGTTTTCGTGCTTTTATTTTCCCTGTGACGTGAAGCAACAGAAACATAAAGATCAAAGTTGAGATTATAACCTATTGATAGTATCAGATTTTTTTCTGTGTACAATTATGGGATTGTAATCTAAACTGGAATTTTTAGGCAGTAAGCCACTATAAAATGTTTTGGAGTAAGACATAAAATTATTATAAATAAAAGCTTAATGTTTGTAAAAATATCTTTTTTAGTGTTTCTTTTCCACATGAAGAAGTAGTGGTGGCTGCTAAAAAAGCTACAGTGTTTATTAAGGTTGTTTTGGGGTTATGTAAATATTTGTAAGTTTGTCAGTACCTGTACATTTAAATATGAAAAGTAATCTTGGAAACAATTTTAACTTTTTCAAAAGGACTGTGTACAACTTCTTTTAGACCTGCTGTGGCACAGTTTGTACCTCTAATGTATTTGGGTTTTTTTGCAGACCAGTTCAAATGCTGAGACTTTCGCTTTTCTTTGACTTGTAAAAGGTGGATATTTTCATTTTCATTTAAATTTTTGTATAATGTCAAATGGAATAAAGTTTATTATGGAAATTGTCGATGTGACTTTTTTTTCTGTGAAAGTCTTTACTTTTGAAATGAGATTGAGGTTGTAGTTATTTAGAATTGAACTGAATCCAATTATTGTGCATGATTATTTAGGTTATATAGAGAATCTTAGAATCAAGTTTATTTCATTGTTAAGCCAAATAATGACAGTAACGCCCTTTTTTCTCTGGCAAGATTAGGAATGAAGCTTTCCACATAGGTGAAGTTTTTAGATTACTGATGTTTTAACACTTTTAAAGCAATTAAGCTTTATATATTCCTTTCCTTGGCAATTTTTCTAAAATGCATTACATACTGTGCAACTCTTCTTTATCAGAATGTATTGAGTATAATTAATATTCTAAAGATGACTTCAGGTAATCATTATGAGCAGTAAACAGTAGTCATAGTACTGTATATACTGTGCAGCTCTCAGGCATGGGAAAGTGTGTGGGGTGTTCTGCTTCTATAAGTATTTTGACA
>NW_011906187.1:0-2169 GCF_000151845.1 Pteropus vampyrus
CCCAACCTTTTTGGCACCAGGGACCGGTGCTCCTATGAGAATTTAATGCCTGATGATCTGAGGTGGAGCTGAGGTGGTGATGCTAGTGCTGGGGAGCCACTGGGGAGCGGCTGCAAATACAGATGAAGGTTCACTTGCTCACCCGCCATTCACCTCCTGCTGTGTGGCCCAGTTCCTAACAGGCCACAGACCGGTACTGGTATGCGGCCCAAGGTTGGGGATCCCTGCCATAGGAGAAGCGTTGGGCAGGAAACAGACCGCTGCCTGCACCAAGAAGTAGGGAAGTGGCAGATACCTGTTACATGACTTCACAAATTTATAGTGTCTTATACTCTTCTTTCTCCTTTGAGCCCTAAACTACTCTTTTAGGAGCAGTGGCGTACAGGGGGAGTTTTTGCCTTAAGGATTTTTTTTTTTTTTCCTCTCTCTCTTTCTGGTTTGGCTGTTCTCTTTACCCGTTTTTCAAGTCGAAATAACGGCATTGCAGAGATCCTGGTTATAGAAGTTGTTTGTTAGATGAAAAGATCTTGTAATTAATACGAAGTGCAGGAAATGACAGGGCCCGGCAATGTGAAAGGCCCACATTCTTTCAGTTGCTTATCTTTATGGCATGCGAGTCTGAAAACGGGAGTGTGTACAGGCTGTTTCCCTCTCATTCTGGGGGATCCTGGCCGAGTGCTTATGTCCGGGCCCCATGTACATAGGTATCCCCTAAAAAACACTCTCAAAGGAATGACATGTTAGGAAGTAATAAAATAAGAACAATGTCATTATCATGGCTCATAGTAGGCCTAGTTCCGTGAGTACTTATCAGATTCCTTTCCCAAACTCTTGAATGCTTTTATTTAGAGGAAGAAAAAAAAATAATCTCCTAATGAACTAATAATTAAAGCTTGTGGGACTGGATTGGGGGAGGTGAGTCAAGTCTGTTATAGCTGGCATTGAACTCTGGTCTTCCCATGAAGAAAGGGAGGGAGGGGAATAGGAAATAATTCTGCTACCTTGATGAGGAAATTGTGCCTTAGAAGGGGAGAACTTGAGGAATCTGTCGGCACTAGAAATCAATCATCTAAACTCATCAGATTTCAGATAAGCTAATGTGTGTCTGCAAAGGAGCCGGAGAAAATTTAGGTTTAAAAATCAAGAGTGCTGCTGTTGCTTGTCTCTGTGCCACTAAGCCTCAAGGAAAGTTTAATCAAAGGCAAGAAATGAAACCTCTTTATACAAATATATACTATATACATATACATGTTCAGTTCATGCATTTAAATTGCTCCAAATGTCTGTCTCAGAAAACTTTGTATTTTTTTCTATTCCATCTCCCCCGCTAATTTTTTTTTTTTTTTCCTTTCGCCTCTTCCCCTCCTTTATCTTTTCTCTTGAGTGTATTGCCTAATCCTGCTGTGTTGGCTGAGCCTTGATGGACTACAAGCTTGAAAAACATCACTTTGGAAGTACAAGGGGTAGCTTTGATGCAGCCTGGCTAAGTGTCTATGACTTACCGCCCTTGTTGAATCAAGCTCCAGGGACTTGTCTTCCGGCCCCCACCACTCTCCCAACATTAGCACCTTAAAGCTGTCCTCCTGCCTATCCCAGAATGAGGACCCTGGGCAACTTAGCAGAAACTATTAGAAGAATTGCCTAAGCAATAAAGTCTATATATAGATTGTGGTATGAGTGGTTGCAACATTTTTTTTTTTTTTTTTTCAAAACTATCCTCAATCCATCAAGGACAATGTTGCTTTAGGATGCGTGTATCTGCCTAACTTTCAAGCACATGTTTTTTGTTACCAATCATGTTTAAAATTACTTTTTAAAGATCTCTGTTATTTTTTCCATTATGTTCTTTGTTCTCCAAAATGTCTATCTGACAGCTATGACATCTTTTAACTATGAAACTTGCTAAAATATATGTACTGATAATTTAAAAGAAGTAAAGAGTCCCTTTCTGCAGTAAATATTAATTGGGCTCTAATGACTTGTTTTGATTTTTTTTTAACTTTATATCTTAGGCTATCAAAGTTTTTATTAATGCTTAAGCTTGTATAATCCTTGCTCAGTGAAAATGTCACAATCCACACATGTGGTGCCAGCTCCGGTGCAAATGTATGGGACAGCATTTCAGTGTTCCGGAGGTGCCTTACAAAAAAAGCCTTATTTCTGCTCCCT
>NW_011906188.1:0-2006 GCF_000151845.1 Pteropus vampyrus
GTACACTAAATGGGTGTCCTATGACTTAATTCAGTTCCGACAGTAACTACCTAGAGTTAGCACAGACCCCACAGGTTAAGGGCTCAGTCCCACAAAAGGATGCCAGTCACAAGTTTGGGTCTCTTGTACTTCTGATCAACCAACTAAAAATTGGAGATTCCCGTGTCTCCCTCCTCAGGTTCAGTTATTTGCTAGAATGGCTCACAGAACTCAGGGAAGCACTACTTATGTTTACCAGATTATTATAAAGGATAAAATTCCATCAGGAATAGCCAGATGGAAAAGATGCATAGGGCAAGGTATGGGGGTGGGGAGCTTCCATGCCCTCTCTAGGCACACCACCCCCAGAACCTCAAAGTGTTTATGAACCTGAAAGCTCTCCACATCATGTAGAATTTTTATAGAGGTTCCGTTACATAGGCACGATTGATTAAATTATTGGTGATTGAACTCAATCCCTAGCCCTTCTTCTGTCTCTTTTAAGGTTAGGGATGGGATCAAGTGTTCTAATCCTCTAGTCATCCGGTTGGTTCCCCTGGCAACAAGCACTTCATTTTCAGGGGCTTTCTAAAACTCACCTCTATCCCTCCAGACCTATTTCAGGAATTTATAGGGTTTTTTAGAAACTCTGACCAAGGGCTGGGGATAAAGACCAAAATATATATTTATTATATCATATATCACACCTAGAAAAGACTGTTAGCCAACATTTCTGGAAAGAAAAGTTAAACTTTTCTATTTTGCATATTCTTAACTAAGCCATAGTATGTTAGATAGATGATAGATAGATAGATAGATAGATAGATAGATAGATAGATAGATAGATAGATAGATGATAGATAGATGATAGATAGATAGATAGATAGACAGACAGATAGACAGATGATAGGCAGATTATGTATATTGATATATAGACATATAGTTGTTGACATTTATTCAAGATTTATATTTTTCTCATAGCATTTACATCATCTTGCCTTCTTGATTAGAGTTATCAACTGAAATGAATGCCCTTGACCAGCCTGTCTATGTGTGAATTCCTAATTCCTATTGTAGGCTCTGAAAGAACAGGGTTCTCTAGCTGAGTATGGCAACTTAAAACTATAACACTGTTGAAATGGAAATCACTTTAGTGATGATCTCATTGAAGCTTTTCATTTTAACAAAGAAGCTGTAAAAATAGAAGGGCAGTTCCATTATCAGACTTATTGTCTCCCAAATCCTTAAACGGTTCTAAAACTGGTTTTTAGGAAACTCGCTGATGTTTATGTGAAGTGTGAAAAGAGTAAGATATATCTCTATATTCCACACACACAAAATATTTATATTATTATTATTATATCGAATTAGTAGTACCATCGTTCAGATAGTAATTAGAAAATGGGTCTGAAACTGATTTTTTCACTTTTATCCACAATTCTAATGGATTCCTTATGAACAACATGTGGTTTTAAAACTAAAATAGTTTTTCTAGTTTCTGTAAACAGTAAATTTACTAGGTCAATATACTGCACAACTGTTATAAACAAATCTGATGTTCAATATGCACCAAAAAATAGAATTTGCTAGCTTTCTGCTGGTCTTCCAATGCATAGATGAGATACAAAGGTGAAATTATTTTTGTATTTGTGGTATTGTTTATTATATTTTACTAATTCAAATTAGAATCATTTTTCAGAAGTTTCTACAGGAGTTTAAACAATTTGGGAAACTTTGCTACTTAAAATTATTTTATTGCTCATTATTGTGCTTACAAAGTGATGTAGCCTCTTTTTACTGTTTACATTCCTCCTATTTACCAATGGTATTTTAGTCTCTGATGTTCTCTTATCTCTCTTATCTAGTCTACAAAGACATTCATCTCTGTGTTCCTGTAGTTTGGTCTGGTTTGGGATAAAAAGAAAAGATAATCTAAGATTAAATTTATTTCTTTTAATCCCCCCACAAAACACTTTGCTATTCTGAAGACATCACTATTATATTAATAATTTATGCTATATTCACAA
>NW_011906189.1:0-2024 GCF_000151845.1 Pteropus vampyrus
GTTTTCTTTAAAGTGTTGGAATTGGGTCTTGCATTAGGAATGAGGGAGGGCCCGATGCCAGGGCCTCATTGCCTTGTAAGATTTATTACTCCATAGGCTATTAGCGCAGGGCAGTGTTTCTCAAACTTACAGAGCATAAGAATCCCTTAAAATCCAAATTTCCGAGCCTAACCCAACATTCACTGAAACCAACATCTGGGCGATGACAGGAAACTGTTTTTTTTTTTGTTTTTTTTTTCACAAATGCCCCCAGGTGACCCAGGTGGTTTGGGAACTCCTAGGCCCAGGTAAAGAGGCATGCAAACATTTTTTAAATCTACCCTTAGGCCAGTGTCATGGAGGCCCCACCAAATTACGAATGCCAGCTTCCTCATACCAGAGATAGGCTTTAGTTATGTCCCCCAAGCTCAATTTCATTTGCCACTGACAGTCTTAAAATTTTTTCTAAGTGTTAGACATTTCAAAGGCTTTGATGGACTCTTGAACTTAAACATTGACATACTTTACTACTAAGTTAGTTTAGATAAAGGCAGGACCAAGCTCTGCCTTTATCAGCCTCGGTCACCTAGGAGAGGTGTGGGCAGCTCCAAGTTGCCCCACCAGCACCTGAGCTGGGCTATATATACCTTGTGCTGAGCGTGGGTTCCAGTGATTCAGCAGTTCCACTCTCAGTAGGCCCTGCAATCAGACTAGGCAGGCCCAGGCAGACTGGGGCTGCAGAGAGAGCTCTGTGCTAGGTGTCCAGTATCTAAATTCCACTTCCTCTGGCCCACCCACTGGGACCTGGGGTAACTCCTCCCACCTCTGGCCTTGCTGCCTCCATCAATGAAGTGAGAGAGCTGAATTTTGCATGATATTCATGGACTTCTTATCTGCTGACATCCTCAGATAGGGCTTCTCAACCCTAATGTACTTGGGATGCCTTTTTAAAATATGGATTTCTGGGCACCACTCATATACCAGGTTCCAATTCACTGGGACTCAAGCATCTGAATTAATCCTTCAAATATTTATTAAACAACTACTAAGTGTCAGGAATTAGGGATACAACTGAACAAAACAGAAAGTAATCCCTGTTCTTGTGGAGAATATATTTTTGGAGGAGATATAAATAAATAAACCAGCAAAATCTGTGATACATCAGCTAAGTGTCACAGCAAAATAGGAGAGGGAAGGGAGTGCAAGATAGAAATGGATTCCAGCTTTAAATCGGATGTCAGGTCAGTTAGGGAAAGTCTCACTGAGAAGGATTTTTGATAAAAGACTAGAAGAACGTTAGATACAAAGCAAAGGGAACAGCAAGTGCAAAGGCCCTGAAGTCGGAGCAAGACTGAATATTGGAAGGAAGCAAAGAGGCCAGTGTGGTTTAAAACAAAGAAAGTGGCAGGAGATGAAGTCAGAGAGATGGGAGGAAGCACATCGGACACCGTATTGGCCTTAAAGGGCATAAGGGCTTCAGCTTTTAATCCGAATGAGATGGGAAAACCACTGGAGGAATAGTATACAGAGCTGGGAAGAATCCCTTTGGGTACTATGTGGACATAGACTGTAGGAGGTCAGGAGCTAACAGGGAGACCAAGTTAATACAGGTAAGAGGTGGTTCAGTCAGGATGGCAGCAGTGGAGGAGGTGAGAAATGGCTGGATTTCAATACATTTTAAGGGTAAGACCAACAGAAGTTGCTGGGATTGGATGTAGGATGTAAGTTAAAGAGAACTGAAGAGGACCCCATGTATTTGGCAAGGAAGATGGAGCTGCCCTTGAGATGGGGATGACAGCAGTAGGAGATGGTTTAGGAGCAGATTTCAACATATTGGTTTGGGACATGTTAAGTTAGAGATGCCTTTTAGACTGTCAAGTGGAGATGTCAAGTAGACAGTTGAGAGTTATAGGCTGAAGATAGAAAGTTTGGAATCACTGGTGTTGGGATGGTATTTCAAGTCATGACAATGAAAAAAGTCACCAAGAGGTGAATGTAGACAGGGAAGGGAGAGGCAGAGGGAGAGAGAGACTAGGAAGCCCCAA
>NW_011906190.1:0-1617 GCF_000151845.1 Pteropus vampyrus
AACCTAACATTAACCCTAACCATAACACTACCCCTAAACTAAACCTCTCCCGCACCCTAACCTTAACCATAACACTAACATTAACCCTAAACCTAACCCTTACGCTAAACCTAAAGGTAACTCAAACCTTAAATCTAACCCTAATTATAACACTAACCCTAACAGTAAACCTAACCCTAAGCTTTTACACTAACCCTAAACTTAACCCTAAGCTAACCCTAACTGTGACCCTAACCCTAACCTTAACATAACCCTACCCTAATCCCAACCTAACTCTAACTCTAACCCTAAATCTAACCCTAAACATAAGCTAACCCTAAATTTAACCCCTAAACCTAACACTAACCCAAAACCTAAACCTATCCCTAAATATGAAGCAAACCCTAACTGTAATCCTAACCTAAATCTCACCCAAAGCGTAACCTTAATCCTAAACCTAACCTAAACCAAATTCTATCCATATCCCTAACTCTAACACTAACCTAACCCTAACACTATCTCTAACTTTTAACCTTAACCCTATCATTAATCCTAAACCTAAACCTAACTCTAAACCTAAATCTAACCCTAACCCAAACTCTAACACTAATTTAAACCTAAGTCTAACACTAATCCTCACCCTAAGCCATTACACTTACCCTAACCCTAAACCTAATCCCTAATCGTAACCTAACCCTAACACTAACCCTAACCCTAACCCTAACCCTAACTCTAACACTAAACCTACCCTAACCATAACCCTAACCTAAACCTAAACCTAAACCTAACCATAACCCTAACCCTAAATTTACGCCACCCCTATACCTAACCGTAACCTAAACCCCATCAGTACCCTTACCCTAAACCAAACAATAACTCTAAACCTCACCCTCAAAGTAACACTAACCCTAACATAACCTTAACCCTAACTCTAAACGAACCCTTACCCTACCCTAACCTAACACTAACCCTAACAATAATCCTACCAATAACCCTAACCTAATCCAAACTCTAAACCCAACCCTAACCCTAACTCAAATCCTAACACTAATCCTAACCCTAAACCTAACCCCTTACTCTAACACTCACCCTAAAACTATCACTAACCTAACCCAAACCCTAATCCCTAACCCTAACCATAACCCTGTCCTAACACTAACGCTAACCCTAACCCTAACCCTGATGATAATCCTAACCTTAAACCTACTCTAACACTGACCTAACCCTAATTCTAACCCTAAACCTAGCCCTAAACACAACCTAAAACTAACCCTAACTCTAACGGCTAACCCTAATTCTAATTCTAAATCTAAAGCTAACCCTAACCATAAACATAACGATAACCCTACCCCTAACTCTAACCCTACCCTGATTCAAACCCTAAAGCTAAACGCAACACTAACTCGAACCCCTTGCCCTAAAGGTAACCCTAATTCTAAACATAAACTTATCTCTAAACCTTAACCTAAACTTACCCCTAGCCCTACCACTACCTTAACATAACCCTAACCCTAACCCTAAAACTAACCCTGACCTAAAACTTACCCTAATTCTAACTATAATCGTAATCCTAACATGAACCTAAACATAACCATATCCCTAACACTAACTCTAATTTAACCCTCACCCTAACCCTAA
>NW_011906191.1:0-1652 GCF_000151845.1 Pteropus vampyrus
TAGAAGGGGAACTAAAATAGGAACCCTTTTCATTCTGGCCTCTAGATATTGGAAGTGCTTTTGCCCCCCGTCACCAGAGTAAAAGTAGACCTGAGGAATGAAATGAACTAGGACACTAAATCCAGCATTTTTTCTCTAGTAGTTAAGGTTGATGAGGATTCCCTCTTACATTATTAATAGCAATTAATCTAATTATAATTAAACCCGGGAGAGTCTTATCTTGAGAGGGTCTCCTGTTGGGCGGACACGCCATTTCTCAATCTCTGGTGGTGGTTGAGCAGCCTTGATGCGGGTGTGATGAATCCAATGGCGTTTCCCAGCAAACTTGACCGCGGTGGGAGTGGTGAAGATGACAGGAAAGGGTCCGTCCCAGCGGGGCTCAAGGGCGGCTGGCTGTGTCTTCTTTACCCAAATCCAGTCACCAGGGGAGTGGCTATGAGGTTTAAGTGACTGTCCAGGGCTCTCCCGGGTGGCGGAGATTAAGTGTTGAATCTCCCTCCTTGCCGAGTGTAGTGCCTGCAAGGACTTAAGTAGTGAGAAATTGTGAATTTCAGTTGCCTCTTCTACCCCTATCTTGTGCAGAAGAGGCGACGGTCTCCCAAATATGATTTCATATGGGATGAGGCTTTGGAGGTAAGGGGTACATCTCACCCTAAGAAGGGCAAAGGGGAGGAGGCTCACCCAATTTTCGCCAGTTTCAAATTTAAATTTGGTTAAAGTTTCCTTTAAAGTCCTGTTCATTCTTTTTACCTGGCCTGAACTCTGAGGTCTATATATACAGTGTAGTTTCTAATTAATGCCTAATATTCTGGCTAAGGTTTGACTTGTTTTGGTGATGAACGCCGGGCCATTGTCAGACCCCAATATTAATGGCAAGCCAAATTGGGGTACTATTTCTGATACTAATTTCTTAGCTATTACCTGACCAGTTTCTCTCCTAGTTGCGAAGGCTTCAGCCCATCTTGAGTAGGAGTAGATACTTAAATCCAAAAGTTCCAGGGCTTACTTCTGTAAAGTCTAGTTCCCAATGTTCCCTCGGGGCTTGGCCCCTTAGTCTTGATCTAATTTGCACTTCAACAGGAGGCCCAGGGTTAACTTGGGCACAAATATAACATCTTGTTGTTACCTCTTTGGCATAGTCCTGGGATATAATAGTCTCTTTTCAAAGGTTCAATCAACTTTGTTCCTCTTAGGTGGGTGCTCTGATGGACTAGTGAGATTAGTTCCTGACCTAAGGCACCGGGTACTAGGGTGCATCCATCTGGGAGGCGAATCTACCCAGTGGGTCTTTTTACCCCCTTTAGCTTACTGCATAATTCAAGTTCACCCGGGGTGTAGATGGGTGAGTCTGGAAGCATTCTGTGGGGCAGAACTGGAAGAATGTCAATGGGCCCCACTGGTTTTGGGGCGGCTTCTTTTGCAATTCGGTCGGCAAAGGCATTTCCCCGGGCTACTTCAGACTCAGCTTGTTAAGGGTGGAAAATTTTCAAGTGAGCAAACTAGCTAAGACAGCTACAGGGAAGAAATATCTTTAAATATCAGAAGTTGTCCTACTTGCTTGTGTGTGGTTTAGGAAGTGTATTGTATAAAATATGTAGATGGCCAATGTCTGCTTCTGTAATCCATTTACTTGTTAATTAAGGGTGTTGTTC
>NW_011906192.1:0-1434 GCF_000151845.1 Pteropus vampyrus
CTAAGTGGCCACAGGCATCTCAGTGCCTCAGCTGAGGTTGGTAACAAAGAAGAGAAGACCTCAGCTGCTAAAAAGGGGCAGGGAATGTCTGCATGTGTCAGGAGAAGGGGATGTAGAGGAAGAATGAGGAAGGCAATATAGCCAGCCTTCTGCGTTGATGTCTTGGACTATATAAAGCTTTGCTCCCATCAGTTGGGTGTCAGCAAATGCCATGATTATATAGGAGGCACTCAAGAGGTTGGTGAAAAATACAATTGAACCTCCAAACATGGCTTGGAGGTCCTGTTTCAAAGGTGGTTGTGGGGTGCTGCACCTGGTGGAAACACGGGTTTGTGTGTGTGCATGTGTATGTGTGTGCACGTGTGCACATATGTGTGTACATGTCTTGCTTAGTTCTTTAAAAAGAAGAAAATGAAGTCATCCATCCACCATCCATCCATTTATTCATGTCAATAAAGACTTACTGAATGCTTAGTTGGTATAGTCTGAGGTTAAAAAGATGTGTAAGATATGGATCTTGTTCTACTCCAGAGAGACAGAGAGAGATGGACACATAAAACAGACAATAATTCCAGCTATTGAAAATAGGACAACAAAGAGAAGCCCAAGGAATTGGGGAGCACAGAAGAGGGGAGGATCTCCTTCTGGTAGTTCTGGGAAGATTTTACACAAGAGGGCACATCTGAGTGTACTTTGTGGGGTAATAAATATTTACATTTAAGGTGAAGGGAACTGCTCATTCAAAAAACCCTGTACAGAGTGTATATGTGTGTGGTATTAGGAGATGAAATTAGAAAGGACAATTAAAGTTGGAGTGTGAGGCCAGCCTGCACATGTCTACAGGCTGTCACTTGCACATGTGTGATATTGACACATTGTTATTTAACATGTAGAGAGTGTAGCTAGACAGTGCTGGTGTTGCAGCAAGAAATCATAGCTGGAACCTGCACGTTAGAGCCAGGGGCAAAGCTAACTAAAGATACATGTACAACCAAATAAGATAAATATGTTCCAGTGTGATCTAGTAGGGGTGTAGGGCTTGACAAGCCCCAATTCAGGCTTCCTTCTGGGCAGGCAGAATGCCCTGACAACCAGCCTGAGTGTCTTCTGAGAGGAAGAGGTTAGACTCAAGAGGCTCATCTCTTCAAGTGTCTTCAGGTGCCTTTACTGACAGTGTGTCTTTTAGTACTGCAGGATAATGTTAACCGTGTTGGATGAATGTCAGAGTGCTTGTTTTTCCAGTCCTTTACCTTGGCTCTCTGCAGGACTGTTTTGCCAATAAATTAAGCTGTGGAGTTTGCACAAGGGCAATAGGGAGCCACAAGTTTTTCAGTTAGGGAGTGACATGATCAGATATTTGTTTGAAAGGATCCCTTTAGTGGTGCCCTGGATGTGGGGAGGGATGACAAGGCCTGGCTGGCTCAGATAATTAGG
>NW_011906193.1:0-1010 GCF_000151845.1 Pteropus vampyrus
GGTGTTATGTTGATTGGACTTAGTGAGCAAGAAGTAGCAACTACTCACACTGGTGAGATATTTGTGTGTCAGAAGGTAGGAAGTAAATCTGACAAAAACTTGGGGCCTTCCACCTTAGTGAAATTTCAAGGGGTCCAGTGGTGTGAGGCATGCTGAGATATCCCTTCTAAGGGGAAGGAGAGGCTGTTTCAGTTGGCCCCTTCCATCTATAACGAGAGAGAGACATGATGCCTCAAAGGAGTCTTTGGATCTTCTTCATTTGGGTGTGCTACTGTTGTCAGTGTACCAGATGACCCTCCAAATTGCTAGTTTTAAGAGGAACCCAAAACAGTCAAAGGCTTTGCAACACATTCAGACGGCCTGGAAAAAACACTAACCCAAATTCATTGTTTATGTTAGTGTCTACCCATCCTTTTCTAGATCATGGACTAGTGATTTTTTTTCTGCCGTGGTAGTTCTTTTATATCTTCAGATTATCTGCGATTCCAGAAAGTAGAACATCAGTAAACATAATTTTAAATTGTTATTTTAATTATATCATTAAGAATGTTCAATTTTTTACTTGATCATTTACCTAATATAAACTACTAAGGATTTTAAATCACTTTAATAATTCTGTTATCTAGTGGTTTTCAATAATAAAAACATATTCTATATTTCAACATGTTTTATGTAAAAATGTAATATTCATAATAGATAGTCATAGCTTTTATTTAAAATGTTTTCTGGTTTTACTCTGCTAAATAAAAAGGTAAAGCCAATTTAACTATTAAAAATTAAGTATTACACTATGAAATTAAAGTTTTGTTACATAGTCCTAAATGTTTTTTATATTGGTAGAAAATTTTATTTATTCATAAAGCATTTTATTGCAGATAATACTCCTTTTTTCCTATTTGTTAACTCTTTAAAAATATAACAGTAACTTTTATACAACCAATTCCATGGTGAAACGGAATACATGAGTTTCTCAACTCAAGCTTTTTTTTTTTACTTGTCTCTGAATATGT
>NW_011906194.1:0-1788 GCF_000151845.1 Pteropus vampyrus
TTTAGAAAGCCCATGCTAAATGTACCTAAAAATACTAAAGTTTATAATTTGAAAGCTGTGTGTTGCTGGCAATAGAGTCAGGTCGGCAGAAAGAAAATTAAAATAAAAATGTTTTCTTAGTAGAAATGAATCTTTGAACAAATTATACAATAACAGATTTCTAACTCTAAGAAAACATTACATACAGTAATATTAAAGCAAAGAATTACTGTTAGTAATTCTTTGGAGAACCATGTATATATAACATTAGGGAAAAAAAAGCAAAAACCAGAGAAATCTTGGTAACTGTTGTATGAATTATTATGATTTTAACTATTTTTATAATTCATGAACAACAAATATGCAAAATTATTTCCAAATATTATTTATATACCATGGAAAATTATACTTTCATTAATTTATTAATTTTAGGTATAATTTACATAAATTGAATTCATAGATTTTAACTGCAATGTTCAATGAATTTTGACAAATACACCCATGTAATCAATACCCAAATTAATATAAAGAACATTATGGCTGTTACCACAAGTTCTCTTATACCCTTTTCTAGTTAATAATTCCCTGAACCGTAGAAACCACATTCTAATCTCTATTACTGTAGCTTAATTTAACCAATTCCAGAACTTATAAAATCTAGACATTGTGGAAGATGCATTATAAAGATTTCTGCTATCTGCTTCATATTAGTATTGAGTTTTATTCTAGCAAATAAATTATTAATGGGTAACCTTGAACTTGTGGACTTTGTTTTGATGAGTCCATTTCATTTGTGTCATTACTCCCAGAGTGATCCTTAGTCTTTGACTTTTCAAACATCATCCTCCTCACCAACTCAGTGAGATTCGCATTCTAAAGTGTCTCCTCTGCATTGAGCAGCATTCTGTCTGATGTTTGCCCCTAGATTCCTTGAAATTTCATCTCGACATGCATAGTTCAATGTCCAACTAAGACCTGAGGTGAGTTTACACACATTATTTTGGGTTCCCGCATTGTTTCTTTCTCTTTTTCAGATCTCTCTCATCTTCCATATACACTGGCACTCAATTTTTCTGACACTGTCACCAGTGTGCCTGACACTTTCTGCTTAAGTTCTTTTCATCCACCTTTGGTCAGAGTGCTCTAAGAGGAAGTTCTACACACCTGCATGATCTCCATAATATAAAGCCTTTGTTAGATGGTAAGTCCAGTCCAGTTTCTGGAGGCTTTTGTTTACCCTGTAGTGTCTTCAAATAGTTCTTTTAAAATTTTTATCCATAGTTCATAATTATTTCTATAAAAACTATTCTGCTCATCAGAGCTGAGACTCCTGTTCTGTCATAATTTGAAAGATTTATTAAATAGAAGTACTGTGCTCACGCTTGTACCAAAATCCCTCTCATATCGATTCTGTGAGTAAATAAATAATAATATATAAACATATAATTTGAAAATGTAAAATGTTTCCAAAAGAAAAACAAACTTATAAGATAATAGAAGCAGATAATTTAGATTAAATTTCATAAAGTACCTACTTGGGACATTTGCAGGATAAAGATTTGTCAAATAATAAGGGAAAATAGGTTTTTTTTTTTTTCCTGGTTCTCTCTTTTTTTTTAATTTTATATAATTAGTTTCAAGTGTACAGTACATTGGTTAGACATTTATATAGTTTATAAAATGATCCCCCTAATTGCTCCTTCTCTCCTCTGGTTCTCCACCTAGCCATTACATAAGTGCTAACTGCATTCCCTATGCCGTGCTCCTGGAGAATAGTTTTTAAAGGTAGAAGAGAGGACATATGCACCA
>NW_011906195.1:0-2286 GCF_000151845.1 Pteropus vampyrus
AGATGCACTGTAATTAAATTAGTTTCCCTTTGATAGATGTTTAGGTTGTTTCTACTCTTTTACTGCTACATACAACTCTGCTATAGATATCTAGTTATATTTATATACATATATATATAAACACACACAGACATATATATATATAAAATTTTGTACATAGGCTAGCATATCTATTGGGCCAATTCCCATAAGAGAAATTTCTGGATCAAAGGGTAGATCCATTTTTTATTTTGTTAAATTTTGCCAAATGCCTTCAATAAATATTATGCCAGTTTGTATTCCTGTCAGAAATTAATAAAAGGTGTACTTTTCTTACACACTTGCTGACATAGGTACGTTATAAACATTTTTTAAACATTTGTCAATATTCCAGGGAGCGGATAAAGATTTAATTTTAATTTGCACATCTTTTACTAGGACTAAGGTTGAGCATCGTTTGTGTGAACCTTCTGCTTATAATCTTTGCTTATTTTTTTCTTGAGGTTTTTTTTGCCTTTTCTTTATTATTTATATAATCCCTTTATTATGGAAATTAACCCTTTAATGATAATATTATTTGTAAATATATTTTTTCAATTTATCAATTTTTTATGTTGGTTCAGGTCCATGAAGAAACTTTCTATTTCTATACAGTATAAATTATTAATATTTTCTTTGATAACTTTTGGATTTCTGTCAGTTTGAAAGGTCTTCTCTACTCAGACTCTGAGTTCTCTCATGGATTCTTTTAATTATTTTTTTGAAATCTATTTGGAATATGTTAAAAGTGACAAAGGATACAAAAATAGTTTTTCAAGGTGACTACCCTATTTCTGTACTTTTTTCTTTATTTCCTATTAATCTACCTATCCAGGGTTAAATAGCAAACTGTTTTAATTATTGGAGCCTAATAATTATTTAATATATATTAGTGTAAGTCTCTGCTCATTGTCTTTTAAAATAAAATTTTTGTCTTGACTTTTATGATTTTTATTCCTTTAACTTTGGAAGCAGCTTGTCTAGTTTAAAAGAAGTCCTCTTGTATTTTTATTGAGGTTGCATTACATTTAGACATTGACTTAGAGATAACTTACATTTTCATACTATTGAGTAATCTTGCACAATGTTGTATGCTCTTTATATTTTTCCGCTTTTCATTTTTTTACTGGCCCCTTAAAAGTGTTTCAACTTTTTTTTCAGATAGATCTTTATGTTTTTGTTTGATTTATTTTTAAATATTTTACCTTTTTATTGGTATTGTACATTTTTCCATTATATTTCTATTAGTTTTTATATATATGGAGGCTATTTTTTTAAATTAAAATTATTGAGGTGACATTGGTTAATAAAATCAAATAGGTTTCAAGTGTACAATTCAATAATACATCATATGTATATTACATTGTGTGTTCACCACCCAACGTTGAATTTCTTTCCATCATCAAATATTTGACTCTGTTCACTCCTATCTACCACCCCCTTCTACCCCATCCCTCTGGTAACCACTAATCCACTGTCCCTGTTCATGAGTCTATGTTTGTTTGTCATGTTTGTTGCTTTTGATGTCTCTATATTTATTATCTTTAGATATTTCTCTTCATGTGATCATTCATAAACAAAGTCGAGGTCAGCAAATGTTTTCTGGAAAGGGCCAGATAGTAAATATTTTAGGCTTTGTGGTCTTTCTTGCCAGCTACTTAACTCTCTTATTGCAATGTGGCAGGAACCATAGACAAAATGTAAATGAATGAGCATGGCTGTGTTCCATTTCAACTTTACTTACAGACACTGACATTTTAATTTTATATAACTTTCATGTGTCACAAAATAATCTTCTTTTGATTTTTTTCAACCATTTAAAAGTATAAAAACCATTTTTAGTGCATGGATCATTCATAAACATAATAGGCCTGATTTGGCCCATGGATGTAGCAACAAGCCCCAGACAAGGTGATTAATGGTCTGCTGCAACTAATATAATTGTTTCTTGTCTTGTATATCTGTAGTTTTTTTTTTTATTGTCAATACTATGTTATTTAGAGTATGAATATTCTTAACTATTACATCTTTTATGAATTATACCCTATAACATTATAAAGGTTCTACTTTTGTTCCATTTAGTGCTTTTTGGCCAGAATTCTACCTTCTCTGATACTAGGTTCACAAATATTGCTTTTTTTTTGGTTTACATTTTCCAAGTACACATCTGCCTATGCTTTTATTTTCTATCTTTCTTAATAATCTTATTTTAAATATGACTCTAACATAGAACATAGTTGGGTTTTCTTTGTTTTAAAACCTGATAAT
>NW_011906196.1:0-2555 GCF_000151845.1 Pteropus vampyrus
TAACTATTACACTCAACTCCTTGCATGTAGGCTTGCCCATTTAGACCCACTCTGCCAAATGCAGCTAGTGATTTAGCTTGTGTAAAAATCAAACCGTGTTAATTCACTGCTTAACATCCTTCAATGACTGTCCATTACTAACAGCCTGAAGGCCAAGGAACTGAACATGACAACAAAACACTCCATGTAGCCTCCACCAACCACGTCAAACTCATGTCCTCTTATTCTTTACTTTATGATTTGTAGTCTATATGCACAGACCAGATAGTAAGACTTCCATTCATCCTTGTGGTTCAGGTTCTGAGCCTTTGATTTGATAAGTCTCTCCTTCTTTGCACACCTTTTCTAATCTCCATTTACCTGGTGAACTCATGCTCATTATTTTAAAGACTTCATCTCTAGAAATGTGCATCAAATTCACAAACTTCCAGTGGTGGGCAATTTGCTGTGTTTCCACAGCCTCACAGCCATAAACTTATCTATGTTTTCTTAATACCATCCATTTATATAAATTTACCACTAAACTATAAGATTTCCAAAGACCAGAAAAAATGTCTTATATACCTTTGTCTCTGTCTCACATTAGATGTTCAATTAAAAAGTGAAACTAAATTTTGAACAAATTGATAATGGTTCTACCAGTAAGCATTTCCTTCCAGCACTGCTTTACATTATTAGTATACAGGACAGAAATGAATGCATGGCATCAAACTTATAGAGGTTTCCTTTCTAATACTCTAGACTACTGCAAAGAATAGATAGAAAAATAATACTTGTAAAAGACATAATGCAAGAAAAAACTTTAGTAAAAACATTTTTATATAGAGAAAAACTTAGGCTCAACAATTTTACACCTAAATTATCAGTTACATCAACAATGTTTCAATTATGGATAATTTTTAAGACATTTTATCAATATAGTGCTAATGCAAGAATCTTTTTTCTAAATCACGACTCTTTGTACCTTCTAAGAAAATGCACTAGATCTAAGATTCTGTAGAATGGTGTTCTGAAGATGTATTGGGAGAAAGCAATTTAACAGTGCTAAGACAAGGTCATTTTCTTATCTTCCCTTCACAACCTGACTGACAGTATTTTCAAATTAAACAGAAGACTATGCTGCTTCCCAGGGATTTATGCAATCATCTGGCACATTACTCAAATGAGCACTGCTAGCCATTACTTAAGAAATCAAGCACAACTTTATTCACAGAAACCAGGCATACAAACAACTTCTTAAACCTCAGGTAGTTTTTAAAACTACCTTTTAAAAGTAGACTTCCTCTTCTGGTAACTATTGATTGCCTTTTCTTTTTATTTTCTTTTTATTTCTTTTATATTTACCTGCTCTAGTGAGGGGAGTAGATACTAGAGTCTGAAATTAGACAGACCTGTGTCTCAGTACTACCTCTGTTGCTTCCTCTTTCTACCCCAGGATCTTCAAAAGTTACCTAACCCTTCTAAGCCTTTTCCCTCATCTCTAACATAGTAACAATAATAAGAACCAGCACTTACAATGTGCTAGATATATTATGATGGCTTTGTGTCTATTATATCATGTAATTCTTCCAACGATCCTAAGAAATAGATATTCTTTTCAGTTCGCAGTTGATGAAACATGGAGGTCCCAGGGGCAGATTTGAATCATCTGTCTCTAGAGTTCTAGGCTGTACTCTATGTTGCTGTTTCTCTACATCTATTTCACAATGTTTGTATAAAAAAAAATCAATGTTTGTATTAAATGCTTTAATAGGAAAAAAATATTTGTGATGGATGGGTACTCAAAAAATGATTCCTTCTAAGTCTTTCAGAGATTCTTCTCTATCTTATATGCCAGGCTCTCACCCAAACATCTAGACATAGCCTTAACCCACAGGAGCTAAACATCATCAAGTGAATAAATATGGCCAATGAAGACTCAAGAAGAACCCAGAAGCCACAGAGTCAAGCTGAGCTTTTATAGTTTTCAAATCTAATTTCTATTAATTCCATTCTGTTTTACTTCTTTAGCACTTATCAACAGGCTCTAATCTAGAAGAAGGAAAAGGGATCTCTCCCTCAGGAAAGGATGTTTAATGAGATATAAAATATAACAATGAGGCAGTCACGTGCAAGAGAAAAACAGTCTAGTAGAAAAGCTTTTATAGTTATTTGTTCCATTTCTACCTTCCTAACTAGTTTATAAACCAGTGGTCCCCAACCTTGATGGCACCAGGGACCAGTGCTCCTATGAGAATCTAATGCCTGATGATCTGAGGTGGTGCAGAGGTGGTGATGCTAGCGCTGGGGAGTAGCTGCAAATACAGATGAAGCTTCACTTGCTTGTTCACCCACCGCTCACCTCCTACTGTGCAGCCAGGTTCCTAATGGGCCACAGACAGTACCAGTCTGCAGCCTGGGGGTTGGACCCTTGGTATGGACCATGTCTATTTTATCCTCTGACATAGGCTTTCACCATCAGCATGAGCCTACCACAGTCAGTGCTCAACACATATTAAGCAGATGAATGAATGAATATGTGTAAGAACTGTATGAAAGCCCATGGACAAGTTTAA
>NW_011906197.1:0-1615 GCF_000151845.1 Pteropus vampyrus
ATTGTTGTTTTTCTGTCATATTTTTACTACACAAGAAGCAAAATAATAAATTGGAATAAATATTCAAGTTCTCTTTGGGAATGGCTCTGAGGGCACAGGTTGGAATCCAATCTGAAAAGCAAATCTTTGGTCAATCACTTTTACTTGTCTTCTTGAATCTGAATTTTCTCTTCCTCCTAAACTCCTCCCTATGACCTTCACATCCACCAAAATGAAGACCTCATTTAATTCTGAATTCCTTGAGAACTACCTTTTGCTTTTTAATCTACCTTTTGCTTAAACTTTTTTTAAGATTTAAACCTGTCTAAATGCCAAAAATGTCTCCACTTGACAAGTCTAAAAATCTGTGGGGAAATTTTTAAACAGCTCCTAATTTAGCTAAAATGACTTAGAATGTCAGTAATTGGGGCACGGAAAAAAAAATAAAAAACGTTTGGCAGCTTAATTGATGTTTAGATACCTTTAAAGATGGCTTCCACTGACACTACTGAGGAAGTATAAAAGGGTAGCCTGGACATTGAGTAAGGGGTTCCAATTCCTTTTAACAATAAAATTGAAAATCTAGCAACATCTTCTCTTATCCCACACAGTTTGAAATCTGACCAACTGTCACAAATCATTGTTTCCTTACCCTGACAAGTAAGTAGTAAAACACCCTGAGGAGTCCTGCTTTGTAGCTATCTGGCAAAAAAATTATTAGAATAATAATTTCATAGGGGACAGCATATGTGCAAACCTTTTTAAACTCTGTAGTGCTCTGTAAATGTTAGCTGTTTTCAGTATCCATAATTGAAGTTATCATGACTTACCATGTTTGGAGTTGGGTGAGAAAGTCTTTATTTAACTCATGCTTCCATTTACATTGGCTCAGAAAGTATGTCTCATGGACATTAACTGGGATAGCTTTCTGGAAATCTTCCTCTTGCGTGCATTGTCTTTGTGGAAGATTTCTTAAGATTACATAGCTAGTTTCGGAATATAGTATTTTAGATGGTAAATGAATTATTTGTGAAGGAAGATAACTGTGTAATGTATTATTAAAAATATTGAAAATGATGCAGTTTGCTGACTTTTTCTTCAAACGGTGATTCCTGAATATTCATTGATTTTGGAGTTTGTAATGGAAAGAGTTCAGAAACTGGAAGAAAAGAATTAGTTTAATGAGGAAGTGCTAGAAGGCATGCTCATTAATGCTTATTGGAACTTTAACCCACAAGAGTACAAGTACGGGTTCTTTGTGTCAATACTAATTCATATATTCATGCCTTGAATCATAAAAGGATATAAAAAACAGAATTCTCTTCTTAGTAGTTCTCAGTTCAATCATTATCTTTGTGTATGTTTGTGTGTGTGTGTGTGCGCGCATGTGCGTATATGTGTTCTCAAAAGTAGTCACTTAGTATTTCAGTATATATATTGACATTTTTTGAAGTGAAAAATTAGCTTGTAGTATATTAGCAGTTGAAATTTTTCCATCCAGGCCCTTAGTCCCCACTTATCAATTTATTTCACTGCAAATCTCTTCTCCTTAAACAGCTTTTCCCCCTCTGCCTGTATTATTTTCTGATGATCCTTCATCAGAAAATAATACAGGCAGAGGGGGAAAAGCCCTGCT
>NW_011906198.1:0-2166 GCF_000151845.1 Pteropus vampyrus
TCTTTTCCTGGAAAGATGTGAGAGGAACACTGTGTCTCAGCATTTGAGATGAGGTTGCTGTTTGTCTATATCTTGGTCTCTCTGACTTGCTCAAGATCCAAATGGTTTTTCAAAGGCACAGAAATCTCCAAACATGTGGTAGGGCTCCCCTTACGTCCCAGCTGCTCACCTCCCGGCCAGGGCCTAGCCTGGGGCTGTGGCCTCCTTGGACAGCCTGGGACTGAGGGGCTGCAGCTCTGACTTGGCTAAAAGAAGACTTGGATCGCAATGTCTCTGAGGAGGAAGGCCAAGGAAGCTCAAGAAATTCCCTCATATACACTCATTTAGAAACAAAAGTAACAGGCAGCAGGCCAGGGGATTAGCTGCAGAAAGCCCTGTTAGGAAACTGACTGAGGGAAAGCAGCAGCAGAACAAAGCGACGACCGGACCGAGAGCTTCGGAGGAGAAGGTCAGGGGCTACGGGGCCTGCTGCACGGTCTTAATCACATGCCTTAATAACGTATGTGCACATGAAAATATGTGTACACGTACACACAAACATTCACACAGGAAAAATGTTTAAAAGGATAAAAGGCGGAAAGTTAAAAATAACTAATGCAGCATAAGATTGTGTAATTTTTTTTCCCTTTTACCTATTTTCTAGTTTTTCTTCATTGAGCCTGCAGTGAATATTTTTTTGACCACTCAGAATGCCACCTCTCTTCTGTTGGAGGACTGGTCCTCCTCTCCAAGTCTAAAACATGATTCTTGTGAAAGTGGCCTTTGAATAGAAGCTCTGCCCAGCCACATGACCGGACCAGCGAGGGGCACATGACACAGGCCAGGCCAACCAGTCTTTACGGGGGCTGGGAGGAAGGGATGCTCTCTCCTCGGTAAGGTTGTAAACTCGGAGGAGCCTGGAACCAGGGGCCCAGCTCTTTGGGGACATCCGACCTGAGAGAAGAAAGTTTTGGAAATAGAGAAAAGATATATGGTACTTCTTAGGAGGGGTAGCAGATGATAGCCCGGTGTGGCCTGTGGAAAGCACCGGAGCTTACGTGTCCCAAAAAGTAGATGCCTGACACAGAGGGCAGGGACTGCTTCTCCTACAGACACAGACATGCAACTGCAGGAGCAGAGGCGGTGGAAACGGATCACTGGGTCATGTGAATTGTCACCTGGAAGGATATAGACAAGTTAACAGAGAATGAAATAAATTTCAAAGTGGGGAGGAGAAGGGCTCACATCTGTTGTCACTTTAGGTAAAGCCCACGTTATTCCTCTATCTATCTGCCTTGTTGTCAACGGGATAAGAGCATGAAGGCAAATTTCCCTGAGGAAACAGAGGGTAACTACATTCAGCACCTGCTTGAGCACTTACCTTGAACAAAGTCTGGTGGCTGGGACCTGGGGAAGGAGCTGCCTTAGGCCACCACGGGGAGCCCCAGGCCTCTTCTAGGGCCTGAAGCTCGACAGGACTCCAGTCTTTCCACAGTTGGAGACTTCCTCCCTGTCTCTCCACAGGCAGATAATCTCTCTGTAAAACAACACATTTCTAATATCCAGGGAAACAAATTTTTCCCTCCAAGGCACAATCATTTAAACAATATTTATCAAGCACTTGTGACATGGCAGACAGTACTGCAAGCTCCGTGGATGTAGAGGCACCTGAGACACTGTTCAATTTCTGTTCTCAAATGAATCAGCATCGTGCTTGGTACTGTGGAGACCTAACATGATTTCCACTTAAATGTTTTTATCAAAATCATCCTCAAAAGCTCTTCTTGTCTCTGTAATCTGACACTAATCACTCTGGGATAAAATCAGCTCCAGTTTAATCCCAAATCAGTTCAAGACATCTTGTTACTTCGACTTCTCTGGTACTTGCAAGCTGAATAAATACTTTTAATTCCATTTTACTGTTAGTTACTCCAGGGGAAGGGCAATGGATTGAATTTTTAGGCTGGTCAAAACTATTTCTTACACAGCTCTTTTGTAAAGAACTTGAGTTTTTAAGCTAACACTTTCTTGTGATATAGAATATACTATACATATAAAATAATTCATAATCTGTTTTTCTTTCCCCTAAGAATTACATCATTCTTCTTTTTGACCTTTTCAAAGTGCTTAGGGTTGATAGTGCTATACGTTTTGGCTCAAGAATTCACCATCTGGGAAACAGGTTAT
>NW_011906199.1:0-1762 GCF_000151845.1 Pteropus vampyrus
GCCACACATACACTTCTGCTCCATTTAGTGCTGGCCAAGTGGTCCCACCTTGGGGGACAGGAAGGTATGAAAGGACCTTTCTGGTGATTCCATCAGAAAGGTCCCTGGAAACCCTCAAGGTGGCTCAGTGCCACCCAAGGTCGCGGACTACTGAGGCCTTGCCGAGGACTGCAAATGTGGGTCATCCAGGTGCTGCTGCTCCCCAAGGAGGAAGCACATGCTTCCACCTTGTCCACCTAGTCCACTTGGGGCTAGTGTGTGATTCTGAGCCTCAGTTCCTTCATCTGTAAAATGGAGATAGCGAAGCTGATGTTCAGGGTCCCAGAGAGAACAAAGAAGTATGTAGCATACTGTAGATCCGCAGTCAAGTCCGGAAGCTCCACCTACACCCCTCCGCACCCTTTCTCTACCCTCATCAGTCAGAACTAAAGGCTCCGAGTCTAGCTCTGGAAACTCCATCCTCATTGTCTTCCCCACAACCTCCACTTACTCCCTGGGTCAGGTGTGGAGGAGGCCCCCCCGCCAGACATGGTTTCCAGGCCTCCCGCGCTGAGCTGCGAAGCTTATACCAGACGCTGCACCCCTCCGCCTGCGCCCAGCGCTCCGCCACCCCACCGGGTGTCCTGGGTAGTACCTTCTCTCCTCCCCTTGTGAGCTTTATGCTTGCCCCCCCATTGGTTCCTTACAACCTTGTGCTTTCCCTCCTAGACCTGACCTTAAACTTTTTACTGTAAACCTAATTTTTATTGAGTACTTACTTTGTGCCACGGTCCATGCTTCATCCCCATTATCTTATTAATTGTTCACAGGAGGCTTTTTGTTATCCCATTTTACAGATGAGGAAAGTCAGCCTAGTTCAGAGTAACTTGCCAAAAGTCACAGGGCATTGGGGAACGGAACTAGACTCTGATACCACTGAGCTCTGTGTTTGGTGTCATATACGCCGACCTTCTCCTAGGTGCCTGCCCCTAAGGAGCTTAAATCCCAGTAGACGATTTAAGGACGCTCCCTCCTATGAGCGTCCACTGCACCTCGCTGGTCGCTTCAGGATTATCCTACCCTCTCTCCATTGGTATTTTCTGGGTACCTCTTATCTCTTTTAACCATGGGCCCAGGACAGAAAATATTTTTGTATCTAATTCATCATGCTTCCAACACTGCAGGTATTTAAATTGTTTTTCTAATTCTGAAGTAACATGTATTCATTATAGAAAAATAAAAAACAGATAAAATAAAGCAGAAAACAAACATCACCTATGATATCGCTACCCAGAGAAACCTTGGTTAATGTTTTGGTGAATTTCCTTCCAGGTGTCTACCTATCACCTATCTATCTATCTGTCATCTATCTATCATCTATCTATCTATCTATCTATCTATCTATCTATCTATCTATCTATCTATCTATCATCTATCTATCTCTCATCTAACTATACATATATGTGCAATTTTACGAAGACAAATAATATGCATTTTGCATAAAGTAGACATTATACAAGACCATTTTCAATGTGGCTTTTTTAACCTTATATTATGAGCAAATGCCATGTGAGAAATTCTTTGAAAGTGAGATTTTTGGTAGCTGTTGATTGTTCTCTTGTGTGATGGTGCCCTTCCTGCTTAAACCACTCCCATATTGTTGTGGTTCATTTTCAGCCTGATTTTTCCCATAGGAGAAATACCTAAAGTGGAATTGTTAAGACAAAGAGAAGGGAAATTTCCAAGGCTCCTGATACCTCACAGTTGGCTCTGAACAAACCCC
>NW_011906200.1:0-1188 GCF_000151845.1 Pteropus vampyrus
ACAGTCCCACGTGTCCCTGGCGTCAGCAAGCTCACAGCTGATCCTGTTTCCCTTGTCACCTGCCCACGCCGTTTCATCCCAACCCCTCATTCCGCGTCAAGCGCCCCACTGAGTCCTCCCGCAGACCCTTCAGAGCTGGGAAGTTTATGCCCCGAAACCCTCAGAGACGGGTCAGAGGGTCTAACGAAGAAGTGGGGAGTCAGGTGCGGACAAGGCGCCGTTGACTCTCCAAGCAGCAAGGCCAGCACGGGCTGCGGTGGCGCACGGGCACGGGAGGGGGGTCAGCGTCAGGCTGGCCCTCGAAGCAGGCGGCGCTGACAGCCGTAAGGGCAGCTGATACTCGCCGAGTGCTAGCATATCACTGATCAGTCCACGGGGACCGTCTCAGCCCCCACAGCCCCCCGGCGACGCGGGGTCGTTTGTGCTTCTGAATCACAGGGGACGGCGTGTAAAATTAAACTAGCTTAAGGCGTGCAGCTCGAAACAGCAGAACCGGTTTGTGAGCCCAAGCGGCCTGGTTTGGGGACAGTTCTCTCAGACACTGTTTGGGTGTATTAGCTACCTATGGCTGTATAACAAATGTCCCCAAAGTGAGCAGCCTCGCACGCTTGCTGTCTCCCTCTTCCTGTGCCTCAGGAATCTGGGGTTGGCTTAGGTGGCTCCTCTGGCTCCTGGCCTCTCCTGGGCCACGATCCAGGTGACAGCCTGTAGTCGCCTCAGGGCTCAGCTGGGGGAGGGTCTGGTTCCACGCAGACTCACGGGGCTGCAGGCAGGCCCTGGCCATCGCTGGCTACGGGCTGCAGGCCTCGGTCTCTCGCCTCCTCGGCCTGACCGCAGGACAGCTCACGGCGTGGCGGCCACCTTCCCTCAGAGCGAATGAGAGGCGAGAGGGAGACGGAGCAAGACACAGGTCACGGCGCTCTGCGGCCCAACCACAGCCGCGACCTCTCATCACGTGTGCCAGCGTCTGTTCATGAGAAGCGAGTCTCCAGGTCCGGGCCACACCCAAGGTCGTGGACACCACAGGCGGGGGCAGTGAGGGCGGGCAGAGGAGACGGGCGTCTCCAAACATGAGGTCGCGTCCCCCCTTTTCGTTGGACGCCCCCCCACCTCAGTGCGAGCTCCCCAGCCTGAGAGAACTCTTCCCCGCCATCCGTCCCAGCACCCAGGCGCCAGAGGACACGAACG
>NW_011906201.1:0-2064 GCF_000151845.1 Pteropus vampyrus
CGGTGGAGACTGAGTTTTAAGTCCAGATCTGTCTGGCTCTGCAACCAGTGCTATGAATCAGCAACAAGTCTCTAGAATGGGACACGGTGTCTAGAATGGTAGAAGCAGGACAGATTCGGAGTCCCTAAATATGACTTAGGTTCTCTCCACATTGCATCACGATCCAGAGTTTCTAGAATGGGGATCTCTCTCTCAGGTGAACATGAGCTTTCTTGACCACAGGAATAAGGCAATCTGAGGGTTTTTCAGACTAACTACTGATGAAGATGATATTCACCACTGGTTCGTATTTAAGAGTAAAAGGAACTACTTAAGACATAGCCCTTACTGTACTTTGGATATTGGCAAAAATGATGTAAATAAAACCGAATGCGAGATTCTAAGAGAGCGTATAGCCCCACTTCATCTTCCTTGCTAAAAACCCATTCATGCTGCACTGCCAGTGAAGAACGTGAACGTCTCTGGCAAGGCAATTTCCATTGCACTACTACCTCACTTTCCTGGACCACGAGTTCTTTGAGTGCTGGACTCACCAGCCCCCATTAACCTACTGTCAGGTGAGAGACTCTAAGGCTGATATCACCTCTCCGCTGACCATCATCCTCTGACGTTCTTCACTCTCAACCCAAGGTAATGACTCCCCTGCAGAAGTAGCTTTTTGTTGCTACTTACTAAGCAGCTCAGCCCTCCATGAAGGTCTCCAAGAATGCTGAGGTTTTGGTCCTCTCCAAACATATCACAAAATATTTCATAAAAACATTTCGTAAAATATTAAAACAACTTTAAATATAAAGTGACGTATAACTTACATCTAATTAAAAAGCTATCTAAATTACCAAAGTAAGAGGTTAAACCATTTTTTTTGTTTGTTTGTTTTTTAATTATTTTAAGAAGACATAGGTCAAAATAGCAATATTCAATAAGGTCTTTGCTAAGAGCCACAAATGAAAATAAATAGCACAACAAAAATCCTGACAAATTGTCCAGCCTTAGCATAACCTTAGGACACTAAAGAAAGCTTTATACCTGTGCTAATCCACCATTCATTCTCGGTGCCCGCTTATTTGGTCAAACGCTAGTCTAGATGTTGCTGTGAAAGTCTTTTTCTTATGTGATAAATAGCTAAATCAGTAGACTTTGAATAAAGTAGATTACCCTCTATAATCTGTGTGGGCCTCATCAAATCAGTTGAAGGCCTTAATATGGAATTGTCTTCGAATCTGCACCATTGAAACCCTGCCTGAGTTTCTAGCCCGCTGTCCTGCAATACAATTCAGATTCAAGACTGCAACATCCGCTCTTACTTGAATCTCCAGCCTGCTGCTGGCCTGTCTTATGGATTTGGATTTCCGACTTGCCAGCCCCCACAATCACATAAGTCAATTCTTTAAAATAAATCTCTCTGTGTATGTCTCTCTTTCTCTCTGTCTCTCTCTGATAGACAATAGATAGATAGATGATAGACAGATAGATAGACAATAGATTAGATAGAGATAAATCTAGATAAATCTAGATGTAGATTTATATATAGATATACATATAGACATATATCTCCCATTGGTTGAATTTCTCTGGAGAACTCTAATGCGGGCAGAGTGACCCTATTTCTTAATTAGCTGGAGGCAGCAGTCCCTGTTCATACCTAGGGAAAGAGCTTCCCCTTTCCCTCTGAAATGTGCCCTGGTTGGGATAATAAATTATGTGATCTCTTTACACACAGAGCTAAAGACAGATTTATGGTATTTCTAAGTAATGAGCTCCTCTCACTTACAATGTTGTTTTTCAATCTTCTTGGTGACCCACAATGAGAAATATACCTTCTGTCACAAAGCAGAACTGACCCTTATGATATGCAATACAATGGCTATTTTATATTTTATAATATGTGTCATTTCGAATGCTTTCTGCAGCCCACTAACTTCACTGCATGAACTGTGGATGCGATAACTCAGTTTGAAAAACACTGACTTAGAGGAATCCAGGGCTGACTGGCATGCAGTGTTCATTACTGCCTCAGGACACACTGTGACAGGGAGGGGCGAAGAGACAGGCACATGTATCAGA
>NW_011906202.1:0-2225 GCF_000151845.1 Pteropus vampyrus
CCCCAGCAGTGAATGAGAGTTCCTTGCAGCTTCACGTCTGCACCAGTACCTGGTGTTCTGAGTGTTTTACATTTTCAGTGTTTGATAAGTATGTAGTGATAACTCTGTTTTATTTGTAATATCGCAACGGCATATGTTAAGCATGTTTTCATGTTGCTTATTTCTCATCTGTATTTTTCTTTGGTGAGTTGTCTGTTCAGATCTGTCGCCTGGTTTTATTTGGGTTATTTGTCTTCTTATTGTTGAGCTTTAAGAGTTCATTGGATTTTCGAATACCAGTTGTTCATCAGATAAGTTTTTACAAAAAGTTTTCTCCTTGTCTGTGACGTGTCTTCTTATTCTGTTAACACTTTTCCAGAGCAGGAGTTTTTTTATTTTATTAAAGGGAATTTTTTTTTTAATTGATCTTGTTTTGGTGTTTTCTCTAAATATTCATCACTAAAGGAAGGTCACCTGGATTTTCTTGTATGCTGCATTCTAGGAGTTTTTTACTTTTGCATTTTACATTTAGATTTATGATCTATTATGAGTTAATTTTTGTGAAAAGTTTAAGGTCTGCATCTGCATTTTTTTGTGTATGTGTGTTTTGCATGTGGATAGCCATCATTTCCAGCACATTTGTTTAAAAGACTTTCTTTTTTCCATTGAACTGCCTTTACTTTTTTGTCAAAGATCAGTTGATGTATTTGTGTGGGTCTATAGGAATATAATTGACTTCAATCTGGCTGTACTTTTATTGATTCCAGGCGTTATCTGTTTTTGTGAGTTCTTTCAGATGTTTTCCATAGACAATCATGTCATACGGAACAAAGATAGTTTCATTTCCGGCTTCCAACTGTGTGTACCATTTCTTTTCTTATTACATGGCTAGGGCTGCCAATATAATGTCGCATGGGAGTGGTGAGAGGACACTTCCTTGCTTTGTTTCTCATCTAACCAGAAAAGCATATAGTTTCTCACCATTAAGTATGATGTTACTTACAGGTGTTGTGATGTTTTTTTTTCTCAAAAAGAGATAAGTCTCCTCTATCATAAATGGATGTTGGATGGTATCAAATTCTTTTTCATGTTTTTTCCCTCTCTTATTTCTGATGTTAGTGTTTTCTGTCTTCTCACTTTTCTCACTTTGACATCTAGTCAAAGATGTTTCCAATTTTGTAAATTAATATTTTCAAGGACCAGCTTTGGGTTTTGAAAAGTAGAAGAGTGGCTTTTTTCTTTTAAAACTTTAGATAGTTCCCTCCACTCTCTTCTTGCTTGCATGGTTTCTGATAAAAAAGATGAATTAATTTGAATTTGTTTCCCTATAACTAAAGCGCGCTTTTCCCTCTGCCTTTTTTCAATATATTCTCTGTCTTTCATTTTTCTCTAGTTTGAATATGAGATACTTTGGTGTGCAATTTTAGTGTGTCCATGTTTAGTGTCTCCAAGCTTCTTGAATCTACAATTTTCCATCTATGATTAATTTTTGAAAAATCTTAGTGATTATTACTTCAGTTATTCTGTTTCTTTTCTGTCTTTTCCTTCAGGTATTTACATCATGTATATTTCAACCTTCTGTCATTGCTCTACAGTTTGTGGATATTGTGTTCTGTCTTGTTCTTTTTTGTCCTTGCACTAGCCTCTGGTGAACGAGACTGTCTTCAGTATCGGCTTGTTAAGAACAGAATGTTTGGGGCATATTTTAAAATGCCATTTTTATTTTTTCTTTTCCTGTTTTAGAGAGAGTGCTTTGCCTGTGACCTCAATGTTCTAATGGATCCAAGAAGTTGTTCATTTCAGGGGTTTTTGCTTTTTTTCTGTGAGGTTGGTAATAATGGCTTCTAAATTCCTTAAATGCTAGACTAGAAACAGGAATTTTCTGCCCTAGTTGTTAATGATTGACATATGACAGCTTTACAGTCTCATTCCAGATGTACGCAAAGGGCTAAGAGCACCTTGGCATGCCTTCCTTTGCAAGAGATTCAGTCCTTATAAGATCCTTCTCTTGTGTGTGAACCCTCACCCTAATCCACCCCCTAACCTCACTTTTACAAAGAGTCCAGGCATCTTTCCTTGTTTTCTTAAGCCATTTTATGACTGCTGGAGAAGCCTGCCTTATTTTCCCCCACAGACCTCAATTATGGACATCATACACTCTTGGCTGTGTGTGGTGTTGTCAGTTGAGGGATTCGTATGCTCAGGGCTCAAGTTAGCATGCTGCTGTACACCCCGCAGGAGCTTAG
>NW_011906203.1:0-1465 GCF_000151845.1 Pteropus vampyrus
CCCCGGAAGTCACGTGTGAAAATCCTAATCCCCAAAGGTGATGGTATTAGGAGGTAAGGCTTTTGGGAGATGATCAGGTCAGAAAGCAGATAATGCCCTTGTAGAAGAGATCCAACAGAGCAATCAAACCCCTCTACCACGTGAAGGCAAGCCAGAGTTGAGAAGTCTGCAATTCAGAAAAGGGACTTAACTAGAATCCAACCATGTGGGCATCCTGGTCTCAGACTTCCAGCCTCCAGATCTGTGAGGAATACATTTCTGTTATTTACAAGCTACCCAGTCTGTGCTATTTTGTTATAGTAGCCTGAACAGATGAAGACAGAACTGAAAACTTATCCTCAAAGATTTAAAAAAAAAAAAAAAAAAGGTCCAAGAAAAAGTAGTGTTATATGAGTCCAGTTTCCAGGCAAATGAGGGTAGTCTAATGGCATTAAATGGTGCACGGACATCATCAGACTGGCAAAAATTTTAAAGACTTACCACATACCCTGTTGGTAAAAAATAAAAAGAAATGGGCACTTTCAAATCAAATTAGAATAAATGTAAAATATATTGACATGAAGTTTATGAAGGATAATTTACAACATCAACATTTTAAATATATAAAGCCTTTGACACAGGATTCCCTCCTCTATGTTTACCCTATAGAAATACTTTCACAGTACACAAAGACATAGTCGTGCATTCACGAGTTATCCCTGCAGCATTACTTGCAATAGTAATACACTAAATTACCACCAACAGAGAAATGGACAACAAAATTATATTTACCCATACTATCACCCTAACACAGCCACTTAAAAGAACAAGGGGACAGGAACATACTGACATAAAAGGATGTCTAGAATAGACTCCGTGAGTGAGTGTGTGAACAGAGAGGCGTCACAGAAGCATATGTATATGATGATTCCAGACCTGTTAAAAACGGAAAAACTGTGTCTTGTTCATGTATGCATCACACAGGAAAAAAAATAGAAGAAAAGGCCACATGCTTTTAACAGCATTTACTCAAGGGGAGTAGAAATGTGAGTGGAAGAGGCTTGGGAAAGAGGAGGGGGCCGCACTTTACACTCTACTGTTACATATGCAACAAGCATACGTTACTTGGATAAGAATTTTTAAACCACCAATACAAATATAAATCCAAAAAAAATTAAAAGGGAAATTTAAAATGACTAGAACTAAAATAAACTCTTAATAAATGAAAAAATTGGCAACTGCCATTCTCACCCTTGAACCTGATCTTTCTATTGTCTTTTTTCACAATGGCACCACCATCCTCTCAGTTGCCCAAGTTTAAAAACCTGGGAATCATTCTGTAGTCCTTCCTCTCCCCTCCTCTACTTCATTCTTCAGTCAGCAAATATTCGTCAAGTGCTTTCTATGTTCTAAGAGCTATTTTAGACACTGAGAAAAAGACTTTACAGTTTTGTAGTTATAGAAAACTGCTTACAGTTTTTCTCAG
>NW_011906204.1:0-1881 GCF_000151845.1 Pteropus vampyrus
TGTCCTCTTGCGACACCTAAAATTTAAAGAAGCTTACCAATTAAATATTAGAAAAGTATGTAAAGTTATATGGGAAGTCAAAGAAAAGAAATATTCCAAGCTCGGAGACAAGCGAATATGTATTTCACAAAGGTTTGTCATCTTGGAACCATGAATCACAGGAGTAAGCTTAGTGTTAATTGACTTGATATGGGCATTTCAACACATTTTCAGAGAGAAAAATTATCTGTAGAATATCCAAAAGCACTCTTTATAAGCAGTGTAGATTTTCTTGTGTTTTTTTTGTGTGTTGTTGTTGCTAATATGTTTAAAAGTAATGATATTTTATTTTTGTTTTAATTGGAATTCAGTAATTACTACAAAATTTGAACATCTGTTAAAGTTGAGCACCTGTAGACAACATTTGTGTGTCCATTTTTAATTTATTGTTTGTTTGGTTTTCTGTTTTTGTTCATTGCCTGCTATTTGTCTTTTATGTGTTAATTTAATAGAAATTCTTTACAAATTCTGGAAAATATTTTCAGTTGTAAACTGTTAAGGGTCCTTCCTACATGTGTTCTCATTCATCTCTGCACAGTGATGTGGGCTTTCCTGAATGTTCTACCCACACACAAGGTAAGCAGAAAACAGGAAAGTTATACCCCCAGGAGCTACTCTCGATCAGTGGGTGTGGCTATTTGGTGAATAAATATCCTTGTTTCCTTGCCCCTTGACTGGGATAATTCTGAGGTTTTTTCTCATTGTCTCACACAGTTCCCAGCAGGACTGTGTGGTTACTGGCTTGATTCCAAGGCCTATATTGGCTCCTCATGCCCCTGTCCTCCCAAACCCGACCCTTTTCCACTTCCCAGCTCCTCTCTCGTGGACTTTCCTTGGATTGCCTCTCAAATAAATTGAGAATCTCATACAAAACTCTTTGCCTCAGTTCTGTTCTGTTCTAGCCAAACTAAAACATACACAGTAAAAAAAAATTTTTTAAAGAAAGAAAAAATTGAAAAAATCTTCTAGTCTGCATCTTTAGTTTTTACTTTCTTTATATCTTTTGTTTAAACAAAAAGTCAGTGTTAGCATTGCCTAAATTTATCAGTATTATTCCTGATTTGTCCTTTTTCAGTTCTTTTTTAAAAGTTCCTTCAGTACCCACCCTATTATCAGAAAGACATCTTTCTACATTTTCTTCAGATTCCTTTTTCTGTACACTTTATGTATTCTTAGCTCAACCGGAATTTACTTTTCTTTATGGTGTGAGATCATGATCTAATTTAATTTATCCTGAAATGAATAAGCAATCAACCCAGCATCATTTGTTGAGAAGCCATCCATTCTCTACATGTTATCAGTAATGCCTTTTTCATATATCAAGTTTTCATATGTGAATCAAGTTGTCCGTGGGCTCTTAATTCTATTCTAAGATATTTTTCTATTCCTGGACCCAGATCACACACTGTTTATTATTATAACTCTGTAATGAATTTTGTTATCTAATAGGGCAAGTTCTATTTTATTTTAGTAACTTTTTAAAATTTCAAGACACAAGATTTGTTCTTTTTCACATTAATGTGTTTGTTTTATTTCAGTCTTTCTTTTATGAACTGTTGCATTTTTTAAAGCTATTCTTTCACTCATTTATTTGAACAAACTACAATTTCTTGAAACATATAATTTAAGTAGAATTTATAACATGAATCCTGATTTTACTTCTGAAGTTAACTATTATAATAGTTACATAATTAACTATTTTGGTTTTCATTCTTATATTTAATATATTATTACCTTGTTTTTGGAACAGAATGTATAAACTTATTTTGCTATCTTCTCCTTCCCTTGCATAAATTCAAAAGAAATATAATAAAGTTCTACTTGATTTTCCAAAAAGTAATT
>NW_011906205.1:0-1399 GCF_000151845.1 Pteropus vampyrus
AAAAAAAAAAAAAAACCTTACCCTCTTGGAGCTCACACTGTAGAGGAGGGAGGCAGATGTCAAGCAAATATATTGTGGAAGTACTCGTCAGATGAGGTTAAGGGCTATGGAGAAAAATAGTACATAAAAGAGACTTGGGATCTAGGAAGGTCAAGCAGATTCTTATTGGGAAGTTAGTTTTTGAGTAAAAACCTGAAGGGGATGAGGGACAGAGCTATGCAGACTTCTGCAGGAAAAGCCTTTAGGCAGATGGAACAGCATGGATGAAATCCCTGGGGCAGGAATATGGCTGGCGTGTTTAAGAAATAGCGAAGAGGCTCTGGAGAGGAAATGAAGGGAAAGGTGAGAGGTGAATTCAAGGAGGAAGGGCCTTGCCGGCCACTGTAAGGAGTTGGCTTCTCACTCCCAGTGGGCATAGAGGCTGCTGGAGGTTTTGGAGCAGCATCTGATCTCCTAGAACCTCTCTGGCTGTGGGTGCAGCACAGTGGGATCAGTGAGGAGACTCCAGACCAGGGGTATGGTAGTAACCATGAATAGTAGCTGATTCTGAAATAGATGAAGGCAGAGTCGATGGGGCCTCCCTTCAGGTTGGATGTCAGATAAAAGGGGTCGAGGAGGACTCCGAGGAGGACTCCAAGGAGGACTCCAGCCTGAGCAATCAGCAAAATGGAATTGCAATTTCCTGAGATGGGAAATACTGTGAGGAAGTGGGAACAGTTCGGGGGAGCTCAGGAAGACCATCTTGATTTGGTGAACTTGAGAAATCCCAATGGAGATGCTGGTAAGGCAGTCCAATGTGTGAAATTGGAGTTCAGGGGAGAGTCTTGGGTTGGAGATAGACATTTAGATGTAATTGGCATAGAGATGTTACATGAAGCCAGGGAACTGCTGGAGATTGTCAAGAGCTTGAATGTAGATGGAAGAGAGAAGAGGATCTGGGAGTGAGCCCTGGGGCCCTTCAATATTTCAAGGCAGGGAGATGAGGAAGGGTGAGACCATCACAGGGTTACATTTTCTATTTGGGGTGGTCACACCCCATTTAGGTGGCTACATTTTCTACATGGTGTGTGTGATACTGTTTCAAAGAGAATTACAATGTTCATAGAGTAGTAACACTTCCTCATTGCTCACAGGGATGATGGGATAATTTTTATTATCTCCAGTTTCCCGTTTAGGAGTAAAGTCTGTATAGGGTTTTAACTTCTGTGGGGGACAGCTTCTATCCATGCCTTAGCTTGACAGCAAGAGGATAAATGTTATCTATGTCAGGACAGTAAACTGGAACAAGAACTCCTAGGTCCACAGGAGGAGCGGGGGTGTCCTCACTGTCTGGACAGAGTTGTTTTCTCCATGGAGCTTTGCACTGTTCATAACAGGCTTGTCCTCCAGGGGGATTCCC
>NW_011906206.1:0-1979 GCF_000151845.1 Pteropus vampyrus
TTTTTAATTTCTATTTCATTTATGTCAATGAACTGAGATATTTTACATGGATACTAATTTACATCCCAGTTTTTCACTTTTCATTCATAATACAGCTTTCCTAAATTGCTACATAGTCTCCACAGTTTTATTTTACTGCTCTTATGTAGTTCCATCAAGTCACTCCAGTAAAATGTACTAACTGGTATTTCTGTTTATGAATTAAAACATGAAGGAAATTTACTATTTAAAAATATGACTTTAAATGTATTTTGAAAATGATTGCAGAAGATAAAAAAAATTGACAAATCCATGAAACTGGTTAAAAAATCACTGAACATGATGCTCTGGATTTTGAGGAACAAAGAAGGTATTAGGGCAGTTTGCCTTAATTTTAGAGAGATAGGTAAGATGACATCTTGTAAGAAAACTGAAAGAATTCAGAATCAGAGGATGTTTCTGAGTTTATCATATGATTTTTAATATTTAACATATTTGTATATTGATATGTTTGCCTAATAGAATGGTAGTATTTTCAACTTTTAGTCTATATTCAAAAATTCTTTATAATAAGAGGGAAAGGACCTGCTCATTGAAAGTTTGAAAGAAATCCCTAGCCTTTGTTTCATGTACTTTGGTGTTCTGTTATTAGATGCATGTATGTTTATTATTGTTATATATGCCTGTTTTATCCTTTTATCATTATAAAATGTCCCTCTTTTTTTTTTTGTAGTAACATTATTATTTTAAAGTCCATTTTGTCTGATATTAATATAGCCAGTCCAGATTTCTTGTGGTTGCTGTTTGCATGATACATCTTTTTCTATCTTTTTACTTTCAATCTATTTGTATCTTTGAATCTAAAGTGTATAACTGTAAACAACATATACTTTGATCATGTTTTTTAATTTAGTGTGACAATCTCAACCTTTTTGTTAGATTGTTTAATCCATTCAACTTTTAATATTATTATTGATATAGTTGGATTTGTCTGCCATTTTACTTTTTGTTTTCTATGTGTCTTGTGTCTTTTTGTGTATTTACCACTTTCTTTTGCATTAAGTGAATATTTTATAATGTAGCATTTTAACCCCAGTAATGATTTTTTCACTACATTTTTTGATATTTTTAGTGGCTGTTCTAGGTTTTACCATATGCACTTTATCAAAATCACCTTCAGATTTATACTAGCTCAATTCCTGTGATATATAGAAGTGCTTCTATATAGCTCTAATCCCTTTCCACCTTTTGTGTATTTTTTATGTATTATTACTTTACACATAATTATCAATGTTACAAACCCAAAAATACATTGTTATAATTACTACTTTACCCTTCGTGGTCATTTCCTTAGCCCATTACAGCTTTGCTACCACTAATCTCCCTTGTGCTGTTATTGGCAAATATATCACACATATATTATATTTTTATATGCTATAGACCCAACAATACATTACACATTATTTTATCTATTTTCTCTTTAAATCATTTGAGGGGAAAATAGAGAAAATGCACTTACAGTATTTTTTTATAATTACTTAATTACCTTTATCAGTGCTCTTTGTGTGGATTCGAATTGCCATCTGGGGTCACTTGCTTTCAGCCTAATGATATTCCTTTATTTCTTGCAAAGCAAGTCTGCCAGTAACAGTTCTCTTAGTTTTTGTTTATCTGGGAAAGTTTTTATCACCTTCATTTTTGAAAGATAGTTTTGCTGGATATAGGATTCTTGATTTACAGTTTCTATTCTGAGCATTTTTCTTTTAAATTGTTTTTATTATTTTTGAGTTATTTAAATGTTGATGCAATAGTAAATTGTTAAATTATATTTTTTGAGCATGTCAGACACCTTTTCACAAATGCTGAAACTAGCTTTCCCAGTTTATATTTTGCCTTTTGGTTTTGTTAATGGTTTTCTGGACATATTATGTATTTTAATTTTATATGATGAAACTAGCAAGCATTTAGTTGTGTTTTCTTCCACTTATGCTTTATATTTT
>NW_011906207.1:0-1637 GCF_000151845.1 Pteropus vampyrus
CCTCCTTGCATTGTGTTTTTTAAAGTTATCATTACATGGCTATCATCAAAAAGACAAGAGATAACAAGTGTTGGTGAGGATGTGGAGAAAAGAGAACACTTGTGCATTGTAGGTGGGAACATAAATTGGTGTAGCCAGTATGGAAAGCATATAAAAAGTCCTCGAAAAAATTAAAAATGGAACTACCATATGATCTAGCAATCTCACTTCTGGGTACATATCCAAAGGAAATCTCTATCTCAAAGAGATATCTGCACTCCCATAAAAAAATAAAATTTAAAAAAAAAAATGGTATGGGAGGAACAATGCTTATCTGGGGAAAAAACAAATATTTCCTCTTGCTCAAAACAGCCACATTTACATTCATGTGTCTATATTCCTTTCTCTAATCAGGTATTAGCTGTAGCAAACTGACCTACTTAAAACAGTGTTGACATATGGTCAAAAGCAAACATAACACTGTAGTTTGGAGAGGTTGGATTTGTGCACTAAGCTGAACCAAGGTGCCAAGGGACTGGGCCCTCCCACAGAGAAGCTGCGGGCAACTTTAGGCTCTGTAGGTTTCTTTTGCTTTTGTACATCCTGAAATTGGGCACTAGGGTGGTAAATCTATAATTAGGGGGTTATTTAAAATAGAGATTTATGACCTGACAGACTGCAACCTGTCTGTATCCGCAAACACAATGAAAACTCTTTCCAGCCCTTTGTTTCCTGCTGTGTAAGGTCTGTTTGAAGGTCACTAGTTTACAGAGCTACTTAAGTTCATGTTACATTTCCTGACAGAAAGAAGAAGAGTATGTGGGACTTAGAGCAGCACATCTATGGGACATCAGTTTTCTTTTTAAGTGACATCTACAAATGACACATCAGTTTCAGTCCCTAGAATGATATTGGGTATAATCACCATTTGGCAATCTTGATTGAGTAAATAAATGAGAGAACATCAGTACACAACACATTCTTGAAAACTGTTGATGGTGAAGCACAACATGAAATACACATTTTGTACAGCACACACACACAAACACACAAAAGTGACACAAATGTTTCAGGAAACAATACTCACACTTACTTATTAATTTTTGCATTCTTTATTCTAAAACCAATCATCTTGATTTCAAGTTGTTATACAAGTGCTGAGTGTGCAGAACCTCAGGGTCAAGTTTCAAACTTAATCATACGAAATAGAATTCTCTGTGCAAGGTGAATAAAAGTTATAGGACAAGACACAACAATCCTTAAAGTTCATAAAAGCCTGAAGAATTCAAAGCTCTTCAACAGAATGCTGGTATTTTAGAATGTTTAAAATTCTATCTATAATCATTCTAATATTAACTGAGTATCATTATATTTACAGCCCTCATATCAAATACTATCTGTATATGTCAAGTATGTGCTTATGAAGTGTTATTCCCTATTACCTGTTGCTATGGTCTGGGTCCCCATCATTCTCTGCACAGTGAATTTCCATTCATATTCATTTTGTGTCTTTCGTTCAAAGTGAACATATTTACTAGCGTATGATTAACATATGATAACTTTGTTATAGGGTATATATTTGACTTAAAATTACCTAAAATTGCAAGACAAACTTGCATTCCCATTTATAGGACCCTATAACTATATTTAACACTGTA